>NC_091122.1:22310000-22617500 GCF_040183065.1 Periplaneta americana | reverse complement strand
AGACAGACAAGAGAAAAGCAGAAACGGAGGGGCAATCTTGATTGTCGGTAGATCCAACAGAATTAGTAATTTTAATTTTCCAGTTATGCTTTTTTATCCTTTCTTTCATCATCATCCCTTCTCTCCTGCCATCGGCCTACCTTCTCAAATGTATATCCTCGTCTCTCTCCGAACCTTGGTGAACTGTCAAAGTTGCGCCATGTTATCGCCGGTGACGGTGTTTCCACTGGCGATATGGCCGACTGACTGAGTGACTGAGTCCTTCCTGCCCCCTCCCACCCTCCCATCTCCTCGGTGCGGCTTGTTTGTGAATATGAAATGGCTTCAGACGTACAGGCCAGGTTTCATCTTCACCATCCTTGAAAACATCTGTGGCATAATATACGAGACGTGAATTGTTAATGACTTGTGAAGGAGATCTATCACACATTTTAACCCGGGCAAAAATTACAATTTATGAAGCAAGGTGGTAGAGCGACGAACCGTGCTTCGATCCCTGGTAGTGAGAATTCAGAATATGTATTTCAACGTTTTCGTAGAAGGGGCGTCATTTCAGTCTTTGATTGGGAGCAAGGATTTTCATGGAAGATCTGTTTGGGTATACAGTAGAACCTCTATCATCCGTTTAATGAAGGGGGTGGAATGAACGGTTAATCGAAAAAAAAATCGGATAATCCGTAGGGGAGACTGTTGTACCTTTAGCATAGTGTACCTTTGAACATTTTTTGTTTTTTAATGTTTGCTGCTACCTAGAGGACTCAAACTGAAGTAGATTGTAGAGAAAGCCGCTAAGTAGCTCTGGTCGTAGTTTCAGTTTGATTTATTGCAAAGTGTGAGTTCCGTGGACAAAATAATTTTTTAGTACCAAAAATAAACATTTCGTTCATTGATGTATGTTTTCTAACACAAAACCAGATTGTATTTGTTAATATCTTTCAAGTACGGTGTGTTCCCTATCATCTGGTGAGTAATAACATAAAGGGTGCGTCAGAAAGAACGGATGGATTTCAAACTATCGATACGCAACTAGGAGAGAGGTATAGTGAGGGGGACCACGACTGTTGGTTCAGCCATAGAATGCAGTTTCAGTTGAGAACATGGTGTTGGTCTGGTGTACAACGTGCTTTCATCGCAGAGACATTTTTGAAAAATGAAGAGTCTGTGATCGCCACTCAGGACTCATTTCGACATCGCATGTCACGCTAGAATTCCAACTCGGAATACAATTTTGCGGTGGGTGGCTTCATTTCGTATCACAGGTTCAACATTAAAGAAGAAATCACCTGGACGAAATTCTATTGCACTGAGATTGTCCGAGGCTACGGTAAGATCTCGCGCCCTGCGACTTCTTTCTTTGGGACCATTTGAAGGCGTAAGTTTGTAAACATCGATCACATACACTGGACGAACTGAAGACAGCGATTCGTGAAGAAATCGTGGCAATTGCACCAGCTATGACTGTGAAAGTGATGGCGAACATCAGAAAACGCCTCGATGCCTGTATTGAAAGCCAAGGACATCATATGGATAATGTTGTTTTCCATAAATAAACTGCATGTATTGGTGAATATGTTGATAACAATAAATTTTTGATTTGATGAATCTTTACAATTTTCTTGCCATGTGAAATCCATCCGTTCTTTCTGACGCACTCTGTATTTTAATTTCCATGATTTATTTGACTCTCTAGTTTTGGGAGCCATATTTGTTTAAACGTGCACCCTCTTGTACCTTTGAACACAAAACATCTTGTACCATGGAACATGTTCCAAATTACACGATATTATCGGTTTTTGTTCTTCTTTATTTCAAGATCATGTCACGAAGTAAGTCTGGAATTAAGAGGCCCCCAATTGATACGGTTGCCTTGAAGAAAGCTGTTGAAGCAGTTATTGCTTCTCCAGGAAATAAAATCTCAATCAGAGAAGCCTGCTCTGGTTTATGATTGCAAATACATTTTAAATATGATTGTCAATTCTTACAGCTATATTCCCACCTATATTCCATGTGTTCCAACTTACAAGAGGGTATGTTCCAAGGTACATGATCCTCTTGTACCTTTGAACACATTACAGATATCTTCATTTTATTTTTTCCATCCTTAATAGATCTGTAAAATAGGAAAATACATACAGGAAGTTGTAAAGGAATCTTCAGTAATTATTTCAAGCATTTTTTCATTTAAAAAATTTCATTTCCCAAAATAAAAAAAAAAAATAAAATGTGAAAGTGTTTAAAGGTACAACAGTCTCCCCTACCATAAAAGATTTTCATAAATTAAGTGTATAATATTTTGGCCTACAATCACGTAATTCTTAGCTGATGTTATACCGCCAGCATTCCATTGTAAGATGTTTAGTTGATTCTGTACCATTAAAGTAGTCCCCGCCCGGAGATCCGATTGAGGGACTATTTTACCTCCGGATAATTTTACCTGAATGGTACTCATTTCATATTGGAGTGAAAATGGCAAGTTGTAGCCATTCAAAATCAAAAACTTATCAGATTACCAGGAAACAATTGGCATTCATACAGTCCTCTCTGTAGATTGAAAACTAAAAAAAAGTTTCATATCCATGGTTCAAGAATTAAAGCAGAAAATCAATATCCCGAATTTAAAAAAAAAACTTACAAATTAAACCAAACCCTTTAGCTCTATTAAATATAGAATATAATCTAAATTTAACAGAAGAAATACTGAAATCAGAAGTAAGCACTGAAATAATGAAACAATTGCTTTTAGAGACAATTTTTATCAGGTACTCTCCACAAAACTGGCTTCATTTATACACCGACGGATCCTTGATCTCCAGAGAACAAGGTGCCAATGTAGGTGTTACGTGCTGTCTCTTCTCACTTTATAGATCTCTTGGATATGGAACAAAAAGTTTTGATGGAGAAATCATTGCAATACATGAATGTCTCAGGAATCTTCTATTTCACATCAATAAATTTAAGAATGCAGTTATATTGTCAGACTCCAAAGCAGCTATTCTATCAATAGTCTCTAAACACACACCTTCTTCTCAAACAGCAGAAATAACTAAAATGCTCTCTCAATTGATAACACTCAATAAAAGAATTGTATTCCAGTCGATACCATCCCATTGTGGAATCCTGGGAAACGAGAATGCGGATGCACTAGCAAAGAAGGGCAGCACTGCTACTTACAGACCTGTTACTAAATCTACGTATTACTCTGTGAAAATATTTATTAAATCTACATACTTAGTCTTCAACAAACAAAATTTGATAACTCAATCTCAAGGATAAAAATGGAACTCTCTGCATCATAAACCACAGTTAATTCCCGATTTACCACGAAAATCGTCTGTAGCTGCATTTAGATTGGCAACAGGCCATGATTGTTTGGCCAAACACCTGCATAGAATTGGAATATATCAGTCCCCTAACTGCCCACTGTGCAACTCAAACCAAGAAGTGGATTCGGAACACCTCAAAATCTGTGGTTCAATGGCTGGCCATGATAATATCTTTGAAAAATATTGGAGTGCAAGAGGTCAAATGACTTTATTGTCAAACGCCTGGCATTAGAAAACAACAACAACAATTTCGTAATTTCCTCCGTGGTCTTGTGTTTAACGCGCTCTATAATGGATCAGGAATCTACTAAAAGTTCTGTTCTCAACGACGGGTTCTTAAGGACCAAGAGTTGATGGTTGATGATTGTCTGCGGAAAGATAAGAATAGTAGAAGTCTGATTTTGTAGATTTACGTACTTTAGGCACTTTGGCCTTGCTTCTTTATTAAATCGCGTACAATTTCTCCTTTCCCAAGCCTCTCAATTATTTGTATTTTTTTCGGTAATTAACACAATACGTTTTCTTATAGCTACTGCAGAAGACATTTTTCATATAAGTTATACAGGGACATAATTTTATTCTTACTAACATTTTTAACATTAACCTGGCTATACCGCTGGATCAACGCCTTTTGTTACCCCCTTCCACGACTGGAGTTCGATTATACTGGCGTAATATACAAACAAATCACTTTACTAGGTATAGGAGGGAAGAAAAGTAGTTCATCCATTTACGTAAACTAGGAAATATCGCCATTTTGAGTTTGATCATTTTCAATAGGTTTTTGTTTAATCAAAATACAGTACAGTATTAACGATGAGTGTTTTTACTCACGAACTGAGCTGTCCATGTGGATGTATTCATTATGCAGTGTATATTATACTGTCTACAGCACATTAGCGTACAATATAGAGAATGAAGTTAAATTGAAAAATAATCATAATATGGATATTTAAACACATTTTTGAAAATGGTGGCCGTTCAGTTCGATACAGACTTCAGTTCTAATGTGCATATTAACGCACTATAGACTACTGTACCTAATCCCAATTACCAGTTTCGTTCTTCGTACTAGTAACTCATGTTGAAATAATTCTGTACCTACTCTATAAAAGAGTACCTTACGTACTGTAAATTCAATCTTCACTTCTGTCCGATCCGAAAAGATAAAATTACTCAGACATAGGCTACTATCTACTGTCCGTCCAAGTGGTTATGTCGCAGGGTCGTAGAAAGGGAGGAAATCACGTGACAGTAAATTACTAACGAGGCTCTTTTATTTAAGTTATTCTAAACAGTTGTGTAATATTATGCAGACGTCAAATTCCTAACAGAAATTAATGTTCTCACAAAAGAGCTAAGACGACAACCCAGCCACTAGCTGGCGAATAAAAGCTGGTGGGGGAAACCGGGATACGACGTAGGCAAATGGACGACAATACCTGTGCGAAAATGATTCAATATTGAAAGCTCTTTCGTCACTGGAAAACGCGAACATATTTTTGGAACGGACTGTTTACTATGACCGTAAGGCTACTATGACTATTGCGGTCTTGGATCTGTGTGGAGGACGGTTGAACTTCATTAGTAGAAGGGGTGGGAGTGAAGTACATTCAAAAACTCAGGTACAATAAAAATTGAAGTAAAAATAAAATGATGTCCCTGTACAATACGGCCACTGGAATAGTAAGGATAAGAAGAGAATGGTACACGGGTTTGTAGAAGTTCTTGGAGTAATTTATTTGAAAGCAGATAGTGACTATTTTACAAGTAGACTGACTATTTATGATGCCGATAGCAAAGCATTCCTACTATATACTGTGATACTTGTAAGAGAAAAGGCTTGTAATAACCCTCTGTAGAAAAACTGCACAGAAACATAACGTACAGTAGGCTACTCCATAGTTTTTTCTGTAGTAAAAAAAGGAAGAAAAAGAGTTAGAAGAAAATTCGGATAATCCGACAATCGGTTAATAAGTTGACGGATAATCGGGGTTCTAGTGTATTGCGCATATTACGTGTTGTACTCCCTCCCTATTTTCACTGAAATTAATTATTTTCCATATCGTAAAATGGGGTAATGAAATTGGATTGAAATTTACGGGAGATGGACACTATGGCCCAGCACTGCGACCTGTTACGATCTGCTGCGCTAACCCTCAAGTTAGGCGCATTCCAAAACCCACACCGGCTGACTACACTAAGGTTCGCTGCGTACCCAGGTTTCGAGCAGGCAAGCCCACTCGTCCCTAGGCCAGCCCCCTCCTTGCATCGCCAGCCGACGATCGGGGAATGCTATGAAATGACGAAATGGAGAAATGGTGACGAAATAATGTAAATACCTAATATGGGGAAAACGGGAGAACCTCGAGAAAAATCCCAACTGCGACCTTGTCCGACACAAGTGTCAGTATGGATTTTTCAATGAAAAACCCAGACCTGACCGGGATTCGAACCCGGGCCGTGTACGTGTCAGGCCGGACGTCTAGCCACTCAGTCAAACTTGGGTAAACTTGACCATGAAACAAAGAAACAAGTTTTTTTTTCCGAAGATTTATTGTCCTTACCACTCCTGTTCTGTGAATAATATTTATAACCGAACGGTTGCGCTCTTAAGCGAATACAGCACGCTGCATTATGAACTTGACCTGCGTTATACAGTAGTAATGATGATAATGATATGTGAATAAGCGATGACGAAATGAGTCCGAAATCTAACGCCGAAAGTTTTTATTTATTTTCTTACTTCATTACTTAACGACGCTGTATCAAGGTTATTTAGCGTCGATGGGATTGATGCTAGCGAGATGATTTCGACGAGATGAGGCCGAGGATTCGCCATAGATTATGTGACATTTGCCTTACGGTTGGGGAAAACCTCGAAAAAAGCCCAGCCACGTAATCAGCCCGAGCGGAAATCGAACCGACGCCTGAACGCTACTCCGGAACGGCAGGTAAGCGCTTTAGCCGATTGAACTACGCCGAAATTTACCCAGGAATTCTGCTTCAATTGGCTGAAAGAAAACCTCGGAAAACCCAACTAGGCAACTTATCCGATCTAGGATTTGAACCTGGGAACGCTAGTATCACTGTCAGGTATGCTAACTGTTATTCGACAGCGGTGGACTTAACAAAAATAAACAATGATGTCTGATGCACTGAACATATTTTTAAAGTTCACTATTTTTTCTCTATTTTTAAGTACTTATCATAATTTTAAGTTAAAAATGGGGGTGATATTATAGTTTAATTTTTTTTGGTTTGTTTTATAGTGAAGTTTCCCGCATTTGTGGCTACAGTGCTAACATACTCGCCTTCCATCCAGCAGGCCTGTGTTCGATCCCCGTTGAGGATTGCTGGAGTTTGTGGTGGGAAAAACAGACATTGCAGAGAGTTTGTCTCGGGGTACTCCCTTTTCCTTTTTCATTTCACCAACACTCACCTCTCTACCTCCCTCTGATTTCATCTATCATCAGATGATTCTGTAACAAAGATTCTGCATAATTCTGTAACAGAAAGAATAGACCGGGATGATGTCTGGAGGTAGAAGTTCCTGTAGGTTTCCGATGCTGATCTAGGTTCTAAGGTTTCGGGGCTCCAGGCGTGTCCAGGAAGGATGGCCCACCTATCAGCGTCGAATTCACGGATTCTACCAGAGCTATCTGTCAGACAATCGTCGCATACAGGGCGTGTAATGGAACTATCATCCCGAATCTAGCCCTTGTGAAATCAATCAATAAATCATGCATAGTCAAGTTTATCCCACTACACAGTATATTTACAGTTTCCACACATACGCATAGATTTAACTTATCTTACTTATGAGGGGGGGGGGTTCAAAGATAAATTGGGATTTCCCGGTCCCTGATCGGATAAAACACCTTGCGGTGAATTTCGGAGGTCCTAATTAGTCATATTCACTCTCCTCGCCTTCACGATGGATCCCCAAGGGATCCCATAATATGCGAAAGGGAGAATCCTTTTCTTTTACATTTCTACGTAGGTATCACTGCGGCACATCAATCCTGGTCCCACCATGAAGCAGAGAGCACACGGTACATAGCACTACCACCAGCAACTAATGACCATATACCACGAGCTCCGAGTTGGGTGGCGATTAGCAGCGGCCTCTGTACCGGTCGCAAACCCGGAATGGGGGAAAGAAACAGAGATGATGATGATGATGATGATGATGATGATGATGATGATGATGATGATGATGATGATGGAATGTGAGTGTATATGAAGTGGAGTGTTGATTGAATGATAGAAGGAAACGGGGTACCACGAGAAGAACCTTCTACAATATCTGCATATGTCCACCACAAATTCCATCACGAACCTGGGCCGCTTGGATGGAAGACCACTAGAGCAACAGCCGCTCTTTGCTCTCTTTTACTCTACAGTATGTACTTTTATATTCTTAATTCTATGATTTTATATGACAGTTATATGATTTAATTCTATAGCACGCAGTATCCTTCAGATATTATCCTTAGGTAGCCTACTCCTATATATTCTCAGCCTGCCTTCTTGGCTGTTTGCGATCGGTGCAACGTGAACTCTTTCTTCGAAAAGTAACACACAAACTTCTACACTCAAGAAAATCAGGTTGACAGTACAGGAGCTGCAGAGGCTGATAAAATCAGAGGAGGCTGGCTTTTCTACCATACGATCCGTATTAATTCCACGAAACTCTCTGGCAAGTAAAGTTAGCAAACGACATTTGATACAGCATTACCGTCAGAAATTTTCTTCATCGATTATGGAGAAATCCCTTGACAGTTTAATCCCCGGGCTAGAGAAGGGGATGCTTCAACCCTATCCATTTCATCATTTTGCGGCGGTCGGTTGTATCTAACAAAATCCCTGTCTGCTTATAGGAACCCTGCGATCCCTGTGTTACTTAGAAATGTCATACATGTATCTGTCCGGCCGGATTCTCCGTCTCTATGCGAATGAGAGGAAGGGAGGGAGGCAGGGATCGCAATATGAGACGTCCGTCCTTGTATAGATTAAATTTGGCAGAAGCAAGGTGATCCTGGCGCAATAGATATCAGGGTCCTCAATGCAGCAGTGGCCCAAGTAGCTTGGGTTTACATTCAACAGATAATCTTATACTGGTGTGAAGATTAGTCAATGAACAGATAAAATAAATACTAGCGAAAACATAAAGCATTAACAGGAAGTAAAAATGGTAGCTCAAAGAAGTATTTCAGCTAGTTGCTACTGACTATATCTTGGTAGGTTTATACTGCCCTGCTGAAGCAATAAGTCAAATCTGCAAAATTACTTAAGTTATATATTACCAGTCAATTGTTTATTGTTTGTGATTGAAAAACAGTTTTTATATACATTATAACAGTTAATTGTTAATTATCTGTGATTCAAAAACTGTTGTTATATACATTACACCAGTTAATTTGTTAATTGCCTGCGACTCAAAAATAGCTGTTCTTATATCAGTCACTTGTTAATTATCTTTGACTTAAAAATAGCTGTTCTTATAAACGTTATACCAGTCACTTCTTAATTATCTGTAACTTAAAAATAGCTGTTCTTATATACATTACACCACTTAATTGTTAATTATCTGTGACTTAAAAATAGCTGTTCTTTGTACATTATACCAGTCACTTGTTAATTATCTGTGACTTAAAAATAGCTGTTCTTATGAACATTATACCAGTCACTTGTTCATTATCATTGACTTAAAAATAGCTGTTCTTATAAACATTATACCAGTCACTTGTTAATTATGTATGTATGTATTTATTTACACTGCAAGTGGGCAAGCACCCGGTGGCAGTGGTATACACAATATAAACAATACGCAAAAAAAAATGATACGCAATACACAATAAATTTACAATACACAATATAATTATACAATACACAATACAATTTTATACACAATACAATAAGAATACACAATATAATTTAACACAATAATAATAAAACATAAATAAAATACCTAATTTTACATTACAACCTACATAATTATGTATAGGCCCTACATAAGTTTCAATAGTATTTCACTTTATTCTCATCTCACTCACTTTCTCATCTCACTCATCTGTGACTTAAAAATAGCTGTCCTTATGAACATTATACCAGTCACTTGTTAATTATCTGTGACTTAAAAACAGCTGTTCTTATAAACATTATACCAGTCACTCGTTAATTATCTGTAACTCAAAAATAACTGTTCTTATAAACATTATACCAGTCACTCGTTAATTATCTGTGACTCAAAAATAGCTGTTCTTATAAACATTATACCAGTCACTCGTTAATAATATATGTGACTCAAAAATAGCTGTTCTTATAAACATTATACCAGTCACTTGATAATTATCTGTGACTCAAAAATAGCTGTTCTTATAAACATTATACCAGTCACTCGTTAATTATCTGTGACTCAAAAATAGCTGTTCTTATAAACATTATACCAGTCACTCGTTAATTATCTGTGACTCAAAAATAGCTGTTCTTATAAACATTATACCAGTCACTCGTTAATTATCTGTGACTAAAAATAGCTGTTCTTATAAACATTATACCAGTCATTTGTTAATTATCTGTGACTTAAAAATAGCTGTTCGTATATACATTATACCAGTCATTTGTGTCGTCGGTTGCTTTGTACAGATTTTATTTTTCAATTTTTAACTAAAAATGACATAATTCTTACGTACTTATGACAAAAATTGTTAAAATCATACGACTTTAGGAACTTGATTCTTTACAGTTTAATTAGGCATCCTAATGTACAGTCTTGAAGAATTTACAAGAGTGGCGTGATTTGTAACAATTATTGTGATAAATGCGTAAGAAAATATAATTTTATAGTTAAAAATAGGAAAAGAAAATTCTGTACGAAGCAACTATGGAATTTACAACACATTTTCAGCTTCAGAATATTAGCTAATTAAAGAAATGACACTCCTGAATAGTTCATTCTTTATCTGTAATATTCTTTTACCCTTAAAATTCAAGAATAATGATATTTTGCAACCAATGTCAAATTAGTGTGGCTCTGAAAATATTGAGATTAGGACAAATGTTTATATGACTATTTTGTTCAGAATGTATTCGGAAATAAGCTCCGTAAGGGACGGTAAATCCTCGTGAATCATTCTGTATAACTCAAAGCGTTGTGTAATAGATAAATAACCGAACTCTTGCCTAGAACCAGTACTCAGGTGTGGGTTCGAATCCTGGTTGTGTTTATTTCAGGAATGCCCTCAAATTTTAAGGTGAATCCTGGGACCTATTCCGCCAAAAAATCATTCCGCAACAAGAAATATATAAATCTCATTTGATATAATCGTCAATAAATAAGATTAAAAACATATATGGCACTGTGAAGGCAGCTCCATGGAGACACTTGGAGGGGGGGGGGGGGAATACAGGTAGAGCTCTTTGCTTTCTTTAATCTCGGCACTGGAATGAGGTGACGTGGTAAGGAGAACGCTCCGACCGTCTTGTATCTTCAAAAAAATCCCAGTACTCAACTTGTTATAATGTTGAGTGAACCTTTCTGGAAATTTTGGCAACTAGAAAAATCCTGCCACCACCTGGGACTCAACCTAGGACCGTCTCAGATCATAGCTAGCTGTTGTACCAACTGAGATGCTAGGCCTCCACTGTTAGTGCTGTATTTGGTCAAAAACATCTGCAGAATAATTAATAACAATTATAAACTTGTTATCTTTAGCAGTTCTTAAAAAATGATATTTATTGCTTTCTATTACCTTCATCTTAGACGCAGGACTTATACCGTTGTTGCAGGCGGCTCAGGCGATATCCTAGAAGGCCTGCTGACTTAACCTGCCTGATAGGAAGGAAGGTATTGCTCTCGCGGCGGCTTCACCCGACTATCCTATCCCAGGGGACAAACGTCTGTCCAGGCTAATGCGGGCGTTCCGTACATTCATATTAGAATTCTAGTACACTGCATTACCGATGCAGCACATTCGAAATTGTAATTTTCTAGTCTAGTCATAGAGGCAGTATAGAGACAATGAGTTGCTGATCAGGCGATAATGGAGCAGTGGTGGAATGTTAATGGCAGGAAACACTCAAGTACTCTGGGATTCTGCAGAAAATGACAGAATTAGATTGATTTCAAATTTCCGTTGTTTAGGCGAAGATATTACTCATACCTATGGAGTACATCACTCCCTCTTGCTGGAGTGCTGCCTTAAGAGGAGAGGATGGTATTTTTTATGAAAAATGACTAAATTTTCAAAAAAGAAAAATTCTTTAAAATACCCTGTGATATGCGTGGATCGCCATTTTTAAACTTCCTGCATTATGGATTTTTAAATCACTGGCCCACTTTTATTGTTGTTTCCGGTAAATTAAATTTTCAAATTTTTTTTTCTTTGATATGTGTGGAATGCACTGCATAACATTTTGTGGGTATTTGTGCCCTTGTCGGATGTTGAGACGTCATTTTTAAACTTCCTGCGCTATGGATTTTTAAATCACAGGCCCGCTTTTATCGGTTTCCAGTAACTTCATTTTTTTTTTTTGCTACATTGCCAGACAAAATGGATATAATTTCTGAACTATTAAAGATACATGCAACCAATTTAGAACACACATTCCTTAGACTATTAGGAAACTTTTCTCTGTAACAGAATTTTGTTAATAGATTTAATTTAAAAAATACGTCCGTTTGTTTGCAAGAAAGGAAATCAGAAAATTGTTACTCAGTTTTAATTGTTTATTTTACAAACGTTACAGACAGTTTGTAGAACATACTTTTGCAAATACATTTCAAAAACTGTTTGAATGTATATTTAAAAACGGTTTAGATACATTATATCGGTTTTAGTACAATCTTGCATTGGGTATATTTTTTTTCAAATTTGGGCCCCCAAATATTTTTTTTCAAAATATTTTTATTTGGTTGGGTTTCCACAGCTATGAGCTCTCTACATATAAAAAAAAATAATAATTTGCACCAAATAGGAAAAAAGTTAAAAAAAATGCCATCCTCTCCCCTTAAGATTTCCCTGGTTAGGAGTGAAGACCGTTTTCTTAATTCCACAACACTGGAATGAGTATAAGTGTGCACGGGTTATACATTACGTCACGTGCTTTTCGAAAAGACAAGTGACGCGCGCTACAAGGTCACTCTATAATATATTTCTTACTCCTAAGCAAGTGCAGTATAAATAACTTCGAGGGAAAAATTTTTCCGGGCCGGGTATCGAACCCGGGTCATTTGGTTAAACGTACCAACGCTCTACCAACTGAGCTACCCAGAAACTCTACCAGACACCGATCCAATTTTACCCTCTATATCCACAGACCTCAAAGTGGGCTGACATCTCTGACTCTTTCTTCCTCAGGTCTTCCAACTAACACTCTAAATGCATTTATGAATTCATATGCCCTGTTAGGTGAAGAAATACAATGCGTGCAGTTCTGTGTTGTGTAACTTTCTCTCTATCACCGTGGTGATAGGGACCCACAGTATATGGAAACTGTGTTCTATATTAATATATTTAATGTGTCCTTTATCATTAATATATTTTGTTTCATTTGAGAAATTGCTTAATTCTTTTTTATTTTCCTCTACTAATTTTATATTCACCTTTGCTGTGTGTTTAATCTATCCATAGTTGGATATTACAAAAACTATTTTCTATATCTGGCAATCTAATTAGTTTGTCTTAAGGCTGGTCCAAAATAAACGGGAACGGAAACGACAACGAGAACGGAAATATTTGTTAAAATAATAGTACATTATGGAACGAGCCTATAATGATAGTAATTAAGAATCGAGTATGGATATTTACGAAACGAGCGCAAGCGAGTTTCATAATTTTCATACGAGCTTCTTAATTACCATTACAGGCGACTTTCATACGACTTTTTATGCTCGACCATATTTCTAACTTGAAATTACCGGTATTCAGATGCATACATTTTATTTGTATCTGACAAGATCGGAAGTGACCTTGTTCTAGGTCGTGAATTGTGAGATGTGCGCAGACGCGAAAGTATTGATTTTTTCTGAGGAACAATAATGTCACTGATCTTGATGTATAATCCCGTTAAACTTGATAATATTACAATATTGTAACCTTGATTATTGAATTCGACATTGAAAAACGAGATGACAAATTGAATTTATTTGTATATTATTTACAATTAACGCTAATTATTATAGTAACAGAACATAAC
Organism: Periplaneta americana; assembly: GCF_040183065.1. Lineage (NCBI taxonomy): Eukaryota > Metazoa > Arthropoda > Insecta > Blattodea > Blattidae > Periplaneta > Periplaneta americana. The sequence goes on along the minus strand of NC_091122.1, from coordinate 22,603,974 downwards.
CTTCTGCAACAGTATTGGATTTCCAGCCTCCGTGACTTTTCGCTAATTCTCTTTCGATTACATATCCGAGAATAATCGATACTTGCGGTTTTATAACGGTACAAAGCTGACTTGTCATTGGCTGAACACATGTAAGCTGAGTTATCATTGGCTGAAGACCTGTACTTTAATGAGTAGGTGTACTTTAATGACATGCATTAAAGGACTGCTACCAGGTGTAAAATTGCTACATTTCGGCATGGTCGAGCATAAATGTATTTAAATGTGAGCATTCAGAATTAACGAGAAGCTTACCGGAGCCCGGGAACGGGAAGCTTTAAGTTAATTGTGAATGCTCACATTTAAATACATTTATTTTAACAAAATTTCCGTTCTCGTTGCCGTTTCCGTTCCCGGTTAATTGTGCACCAGCCTTTACTGCATTAGTCCCTGTTCTTTCAATTCGTCAATTATATTACGACTAGGTTTTATTCGTAAAGATTTACATAGCAACGATTGCAATTGTTTTTACTGCTCAGTAATTAATCTTAGGACTTGACTTTGAAATAAATTGAATTTATTTAGATACTTTCCCACAATATTGGATAAATAGTTTGACATACTTCTGTATGTTGTATTGAAAGTTCCTGTTTGGCATCCCAAATTTTTCCTGTCGGTTCTTTTAAGAAGTGAAAGTCGTTTTGTTCCTTTCTCTGTTATAATTATACTATCTACACTATTTTGTGATGGGGAAATGTTTCGCACCATCTTCAGCTGTTTGGATTATGGTTGCTATTAGAAACGTCATTTGACATGTGCAATGCACTGTGTAGTGACCATTCCTTATCTAGCCCGGATATCTGCCGGGTGCGTGAACCCACACGTGACACGGATTACGCGGACGGATATGCGCTGCAGGAAGTAATCGCACGGCCGGGAACACGACATCGTATCCATTTCATTATCCTCTGTCAACAATGGCGTGCTAGAAAAATATGCAATCAATCACTCTGGTCACCTGCTTTAAAAATAAATATCGTGAACTGGGCCCAAGACGGGGGGATACATATTGCTTCATTCTTTCCTCAACCTAGCCTACCAAGCAAAAACCTAACTCTTTCATTTGTGAAGTAATACAGACACCTTTGTATGCATATGCGATAGAAGAATTTCAGAGATCAGTAAAGGAGACAAGTACAGGGTGGCCCGTAAGTAATGTCATTAAATTCAAAGGATTATTCTTTAAGATATTTCAAACAAAAAAGTTTAATACAATTATGTTCGTTTTTGCTTAATGTTCCAGAAAAAAAAAATATCATTTTATATGAAACATTTCATAGCATATTTTGAAAAAAGGTTATTGAATTAATTTGCAGTATGCTCAGAAAATTTAAGAGAGCAGTATTATGATAATAGATGTTTGAAAGAATTTGATCTCAACAAATGTACAGGGGTGTGAAAATTATTAGAATAATCTTAATTTTAAAGGTTTTTTAATAGTTCCTTCAGAAATATTAATTGAATTGATGAATATTGGTATATATTACTATACTGATGTAGGATATATTTACTACTAACAATGCCGGAAAGAATTGTTGTACATTGGTATTTTTCTTATTTTACAATTGTTATGGGAATTCTATATATTCTATTATATTATGTTGGCGGAATTGGAAACATAAAAAATTATATGCACAAAACAGATGTATACGTTCATTTGAACCTTCACAACAATGTAAACGCAAAGAACAATTTGTTTAAAGCATTTCTTAATTAATTTTTTATGTTTGCAATTCCGCCAACATAATATAATAATTTCTGAATTCCCATAACAATTGTAAAATAAGAAAAATACCAATGTACAACAATGCTTTCCGGCATTGTTAGTAGTAAATATATCCTACATCAGTATAGTAATATTATATACCAATATTCATCAATTCAATGAATATTTGTGAAGGAACTATTAAAAAACCTTTAAAATTAAGATTATTCTAATAATTTTCACACCTCTGTAACTTTTCGTTTTGAAAAAGAATTGAGACTCTGAGATCTCTCTCAAAGTAAGAGTCCAAGTTTCACAACCATACAGAACAATCGGTAATATAACTGTTTTATAAATTCTAACTTTAAGATTTTTTAACAACAGACTAGATGTCAAAAGCTTCTCAACCGAATAATAGAAGGAATTTTCCATATTTATTCTGCGTTTTCTTCCTGAATATCACTTAAGTTATATTTGTTACTGTTACTCCAAGATATATTAATTTTTCCACCTCTTCAAAGGATAAATTTCCAATTTTTATATTTCCATTTCGTAGTGTTCTGTTCACGAGATATATGAGCCGTTCATAGCAGAAGTGGTGTAAGTCAAGAATGGGTAATTAGAGTTAAAGTAAACATTCTGTAAAACACAGCGCAAAGTAGCAATTAATATTCAATTTATTTAAACTATTAGTAGTCGGTGGATAGCAAGGAGGATATATTAATTGCTACTTTGCGCTGTATTTTACAGAATTTTTACTTTAAACCTCATTACCCAATTTTGACTTACACTACTTTTGCTTTGAACGGCTCATATATACTTTGTCTTTACGGGATTTACTTCCAAATCTATCGCTTTACTTGCTTCAAGTAAAATGCCCGTGCTTTCCCTCAGGCCATCGTTTGTGGATTTCCTCCTAACATATTCACTCCATCCGCATAGACAAGCAGCTGATGTAACCCGTTCAATTCCAAACCCTCTCTCTTATCCTGGACTTTACTAACGGTATATTCTAGAGGAAAGCTAAAATGTAAAGGTGATAATGCATCTCCTTGCTTTAGCCCGCAGTGAATTGAAAAAATATCCGACAGAAACTGGCCTATACGGACTCTGCTGTACGTTTCACTGAGACACATTTTAATTAATAATAATAATAATAATAATAATAATAATAATAATAATAATAATATAATAAAATAATAATAAAATAATATAATAATATAATAATAATGATTTATTTTAGCTGGCCGTAAGGCCTACTAGTTTCTTCGGAATACCAACGTCTACAAGAATATTATATAAAACTTCCCTCTTAACAGAGTCATATGCCTTTTTTAAATCTATGACTGCGGTATTTAAAATCCATTAAACGCTATGACAAGTGTCTCAATTTAGCTGGAAACTATGTAGAAAAATGAATAAAAATTTTTATTTTCAAACTGTTTAAACAAATCCTGTAGCCACATTTCCACTTTTGTTACAATAAAATCAAAGTTATTTTATGAATAGTCCTCGTAGCCCATATGAAAATGGCCACTATGTCAATGTTATTACTTGTAAACTCGTTTCATAGAAACTCTGCAGATGCTGAAGTTTTTGAATACAGTCTATATTCATGATATATAATATTAACAAATGAGTGCATTTTTTTTTTTTGTTTCTGTCGACTATATTAATCTTTTTATTGAATATCACTGACTTCCGTCTGATTGTCAATTTATATTAAATGTGTTTCTCTCTCTCTCTCTCTCTCTCTCTCTCTCTCTCTCTCTTTTTTGCTCTTGTGTGTTATTTATTGGTTTGAATTAAGTTACTTACTGTATTTGGTAAACTGTCCTTGTAAATTTTATGTTATATTACTGGCTAAGACCACACCGTACACGAGCCTGGCTCTTACTGTAGTGGCTAGAAACATTTTGTTTTATAAATTAATTTGTACTCACTAGTACCTAGTTTAAATAAATAAATACATAAATAAATAAATACAAATAAATACATAAAAATAAATAAATATGTAAATAAATAAATACGTAAATAAATAAATACATAAATAAACAAATACATAAATAAATGCATACATACATACATAAAGACATAAATAAATACATAAATAAACAAATACATAAATAAATACATAAATAAATAAATACATAAATAAAGACATAAATAAATACATAAATAAATACACAAATAAACAAATACATGAATAAATAAATAAATACATCCATAAATAAATAAATACATACATAAATAAATACATACATAAATAAATACATACATAAATAAATATATAAATAAATAAATACATAAATAAAAAATACATAAATAAAAAAATACATAAATAAAAAATACATAAATAAAAAAATACATAAATAAAAAATTACATAAATAAAAAATACATAAATAAATACATACATATATAAATAAATAAATACATAAATAAATACATAAATAAAAAAATACATAAATAAAAAATACATAAAAAAAAATAAATAAATACATAAATAAAAAAATACATAAATAAAAATACATAAATAAAAAAATACATAAATAAAAAAATACATAAATAAAAAATACATAAATAAAAAATACATAAATAAAAAAATACATGAATAAAAAATACATAAAAAATAAATAAGTAAATAAATAAATGCATATACTATAACTAAATAAATATACAAATAACTAGATAAATAAATACCTAAATAAATAAATACGTAAATAAATAAATAAATACATAAATAGATAAATACATAAATAGATAAATAAATAAATAAATAAGTAAATACATAAATAAGTAAATACGTAAATAAGTGAATACGTAAATAGATAAATACGTAAATAAATAAATACATAAATAGATAAATACATAAATAGATAAATACATAAATAGATAAATACATAAATAGATAAATAAATAAAGATAAATAAATAAATAAATAAATACGCTATTTATATAGTTCGTACACTACAGTCCAAGATGAAGGATACGTTCTCTATTTTTATTAATAGTTTGCTATTAGCAATAACATCCAACGTTATGTTTTCATCTCTCAGACTCGCTAAATAACTTATACAGGTCAAAGAATCATTAAATAAAAAATAAGTAAGCAGATGACGAAGTGTGGTGTGAAGTGAGTGCTCAGAAAAGGTTCCAATACACTCGAAGAATAAATCGAGCGACAAGAGGAAAACAAGAAAAGAGGCAGAATTTCCCAACTAACAGCAGAGGAGGGAAAGAAGAAGAAGAAGGCGAAGAGCTCTTGGGCTGGAAATCCACGCCACTTGACAAAGAAGAGAGGGTAGTTTAGATCTGAGGGGGGATCGACGTCGGATTCTATCTGCTCTACATTCTTCTCAGATCTAAAATGGCGTAAACATCTCTTTTTCTTCACAGGACAGCAGAATTACTTCCACGGTTTCTTGGGAATAATGAGGGGAGGGGACAAGTTGCAATATTCTTTATACATTTCCTCGAGATAAGTCCGAATTTCTTCCACATCTAATGTGAAATGACTGACGAATGTTAAAATCACAGTACAAATTTACCTGAGTTAGGATGGTATTTGTACGCTACATCAGTTAAGATTTCTCATTTAATCGTTCATGATTTTTTATTATTCATATGTCCCACCGTCTACTCATTGATGCGTTTACACATTCCTTGACAGCTATATTTACAGCCTACATCCAACACTTTATTCATATACACCAGCGGTGAAAAAAACTCGAGCTGCAGTGATTACATGCGACAGACAGCCTATGAAGTAAGGAGACGGAGGAAAGGTACTTGGCATGAAAACTACAACCAGTGGTGGTTCCTGTACTAACATCTTGATCAATCCCGCGGATAAAAATCTTAAGCTTTGCTGTATCAGTAATGTCACTGCTGTCATCAAGAGCCAGTGAATAATAGGCTTATACGATTTTTCTTGCTTATTTTTTCTTAACCTTCCTCTTGAATAGGCTATAATCAGGAATTTTATAAATTTTATTTTTCTCTCGATACTTGGTCGAGAAATTTGTAGTTTTTCAAAATCAGAAACTTCTTATGGACAAGTTATTTCATTTTAATCGTTACTCTTTTGATAAATTCTGTTCTATTAAAAGGCTTTAGAGCACGAGATATTTCAAACCCCATTAGGTAGCTGACTTCCTTACATTTATTTATGTCATATATCTCTTCCTGGCTATGATTTAAGACATGTCAATTCCTGGCGTTTAACAGTTCGTTGGCACATAATATTGAATCAATTTTTATACAATATTAGCCTATTATTAAATGAATAACTAATAAATAGTTACCCTGATCTAAAGATTAAGAACATTAAAATTGAGATAAAACCTAATAATTTTTATCCTTCCAGGGAGAAGATTTAAAAATATCAATATTCATGCACGTACAGAAGAATTATAGAAACACATACTTAGTGGTCAGTAATAATAATAATAATAATAATAATAATAATAATAATAATAATAATAATAATAATAATAATAATAATAACAACAATAACAATACATTATTCAGCGTGGCAATTAATGTTTCTATGTCTCGTGACGGGAATGTTGTACGAAATGGAAATATAAATATTGGAGATTTATCCTTCGAAGAGGTGGAAAAATTCAAATATCTTGGAGCAACAGTAACAAATATAAATGACACTCGGGAGGAAATTAAACGCAGAATAAATATGGGAAATGCGTGTTATTATTCGGTTGAGAAGCTCTTATCATCCAGTCTGCTGTCCAAAAATCTGAAAGTTAGAATTTATAAAAACAGTTATATTACCGGTTCTTCTATATGGCTGTGAAACTTGGACTCTCACTCTGAGAGAGGAACATAGGTTAAGGGTGTTTGAGAATAAGGTGCTTAGGAAAATATTTGGGGCTAAGCGGGATGAAGTTACAGGAGAATGGAGAAAGTTACACAACACAGAACTGCACGCATTGTATTCTTCACCTGACATAATTAGGAACTTGAAATCCAGACGTTTGAGATGGGCAGGGCATGTAGCACGTATGGGCGAATCCAGAAATGCATATAGAGTGTTAGTTGGGAGACCGGAGGGAAAAAGACCTTTAGGGAGGCCGAGACGTAGATGGGAGGATAATATTAAAATGGATTTGAGGGAGGTGGGGTATGATGATAGAGACTGGATTAATCTTGCACAGGATAGGGACCGATGGCGGGCTTATGTGAGGGCGGCAATGAACCTTCGGGTTCCTTAAAAGCCATTTGTAAGTATATACTCCTAATTGAACTGTTGAGCAAAGTAAACATGTTACATTTTGTCCGACAGAACAACAAAAAAGTTCTCCTTCTCACTCTTTACGAAACCAGCTCTTACTTCTTGTAGAGACAGAGTTTGTAGAGCGACATGATACCGCCACTGCTTGCCTTCAGTACGTGAAAAGCTCACAGCAATGGACAGGAAACTCCTCGTACCCGTTTGACTGTCTGTGATTACATGATGTAATCACGACACCCGCTTTGGTCGCCGCTGATATACACAAACAATAATTCATACAGGGTGTCCCATAAATTTAGAACCATAGGCTAAATCTTTGAAATACTGTCTCTTCTTCTTTATAGGTACTTCTGAAGCCAGAGTGATGTCGTTAAGAAAAGAGGAATGATATTCTAGCAATCGTCTTTGTTAGTGACCTCACGCAGTGAGACTAGTAGCCAAACAGCTTGGAGCTCACATAGACTAATTACATGTCAATTGTCTCACGACCCCATGTAAGGACAGATTCTAGTATACCTATTACTTTATCATTTTTCGCTCCTCGCTATTTGTTGTTGTTTGCTCTGTTTCATTTTTCTATAGAACGGATGTAGGTAAATTCTCATTTTTAAATAGAACTGTAGATGATTGGAATGACCTACCTGCAGCGATCTTTGAGGGCTGTCCTTCCTTGAGGAGATTCAAGAATAACTTTAAAAGTTGTGTATAAAGTAAAATCAAAATTAAGGTGACATTTAACTTTTAATTTTTTAAGGTGACATGTATTTATTTAGCCTGACGAGTTACTTCCTTGGTTTGAATTGTAAATTATTAAAAAAAAAACAGCGTGTAAGAGGGCCTTAGACTAGAAATGTTTAGCTTAAATGTAGTTCTGTTTATAAGTATGCATAAGGGTGTAATTATTTGACTTATTTGAACTGTTGTATCAGTGAATCGAGGTGAGTCAGTGAAGTTATGGTTTTACAGTGCAGTGAACAGTTCCGATCAGTGATAATTTATAGCGTCAATGAAATGTGTTCTATAGCGTCAGTGAAATGTGTCATACAGTGTCAGTGAAATGCGTCATAGTGCCACTACAGTGAGTGAGATAAGAGTAAAGTGAAAGGCTACTGAAACTTATGTAGGGCCTATACAGATGTAGGTTGTATTGTAAAATTAGGTATTTTATGTTTTATTATTAACTAGCCGTACCCGTGCGCTCCGCTGCACCTGTTAGAAATAAATATAAAGTAATTACATAATTAAAATAGGACGTTTGATCCAGGAAACATTTGTGTTTGATAGAAAGATAAATCGTTTAATATGTTACTTAATTTAAATTGTATTTAAATAATTAAAATGCGATCATTTTGGTCCAGAGAGCACTCAGAAGTTACTGTAAAAACATTATAGCATCATGTCCATCTAGAGAAACTACACTTTCCAATGATGAAATAATAATTAATTATACAAATCGGTTAATTTAGCTTCCGATGTTATTTCATACAAACACATAAACATTGTCTGTAGGCTAACTTTAATAGCTTTCGATTGTTGCTGTCCAAGGCCCCTTTTTCGATTGTTGTTGTCCAAGGCCCCTTATAGACGAAGTAATTTGTTATTTCATTGCACCGTTTTAGATGGCGTTATTTTAATTTTAAAACTTGTTTATCTCATTAAATATCAGTCCTATCAAAATTCTGTAAAGCATAAAACTTATCGGAAATCACTTTTAAAGAAACTTTTGTTATGAAACATTTTTCACAAAAATCAATAATAAGCGAGATATTTCGATTTAATTCAGGCCCCCTTATAACCCCCCTTTTAAATAACGTATTTTGAATGCCATAGGCTATAGCCTATAATCTAAGTTACAACGAACTTAATTTATATTCCAATTTTCATATAAATCGGTTCAGCCATTATCGCGTGAAAAGGTAACAAACATACAGACAGACATACAAACAAAAATGTTAAAAATGCGATTTTCGGTTTCAGGGTGGTTAATTATATATGTTAGGATCAATTATTTTTGGAAAATCGAAAATACCAGAAAAATTTCGGCTACAGATTTATTAATAGTATAGATTGTAAAATTAGGTATTTTATGTTTTATTATTAACTAGCCGTACCCTTGCGCTCCGCTGCACCCGTTAGAAATAAATATAAAGTAATTACATAATTAAAATAGGACATTTGATCCAGGGAACATTCGTGTTTGATAAAAGGATAATTCGTTTATTATGTTACTTAATTTAAATTGTATTTGCATAATTAAAATGTGATCATTTTGATGCAGAGACCACTCATTTGGTCATAAAAATTATTTTAGGAAATACAGGAAACGAATGTACAGAATAGCCTATCAAGTTTTCTGTGCATAAGAATCTATTTTAATCTTACCTGTCCTCGATTCACTCACAAGTTACTGTAATAACATTATAGCATTATGTCCATCTAGAGAAACTACACTTTCCAACGGTGAATTAATAATTAATTATACAAATAGGTTAATTTAGCTTCTGATATTACTTCATACAAACACAGAAACATTATCTGTAGGCTATCTTTCATAGCTTTCGATTGTTGCTGTCCAAGGCCCCTTATAGACGAAGTCATTTGTTTTTTAATTCGTTACACGGCCTTAGATGGCAGTTATTTTAATTTTAAAACTCATTTATCTCATTAAATATCAGTCCTATCAAAATTTTTCAAGGACTAAAACTTATCGGATATTATTTTTAAAGAAACTTTTGTTATGTAATATGTTTTACAAAAATCAATAATAAGCGAGATATTTCGATTTATTTAATTCAGGCCCCCTTATAACCCCCCTTTTAAATAATGTATTTTGAATGCCATATAGCCTAAAATCTAAGTTACAACGAACTTAATTTATATTCCAATTTTCATCGAAATCCGTTCAGCCATTATCGCGTGAAAAGGTAACAAACATAAAGACAGACAGACATACAAACAAAAATTTCAAAAAAGCGATTTCCGGTTTCAGGGTGATTAATTATATATGTTACGACCAATTATTTTTGGAAAATCGAAAATTACCAGAAAAATTTCGGCTACAGATTTATTATTAGTATAGATTGTAATTATTGTGTTAAACTATATTGTGTATTCTTATTGTATTGTGTATATAATTGTATTGTGTATTGTAAATTTTTTTGTGTATTGTTTATATTGTGCATACCACTGCCACCGGGTGCTTGCCCACTTGCAGTGTAAATAAATACATACATACAGAATATTTTAACGTAATGCTAATACAACTTTTGACACAGTTAAGAGAAAACGTAAGAGGTCTGGGAATTGAGTCGTCCGACGTCAGAGCTTTACTTTGTTCTATCAAATCTTTTCAAATAAATATCAAAGCCATCATCTCTACAAAAATCGTCCTGACACCCAACACGCAATTATAAATTTTATAACTGAGGGCATCGTTAAACAAAGCGCTGAATAAACAACCTGCAATGAACCAATTAATTTTCCCTGCGGACAGCTACGTGTTTAGATTTTCGTCATTTTATTAAAAAGTTTTTCATTAACTAATAACCTGTCGTTCTCACAATTTTACACAGTCGAGTACGCAATAAAAGAGTGCTAATAAAAAATATTATTCTGCCTGTTTAATGAAATGGTTTCGGTTACTCGTTTGTCGCCGTGCTGCCTACCAATAAAATGATTACTATACTTCACCGCCTCAGTTTGCAATAATGAAAATTATTCCCGGCTTTCAGTAGGCGGGCAGTTCTACACTTTTAAATTACAGGGGCTAACCAGAGGGACGAAATGAGAATGACAGCGTGAGGTATTAAGAGAAAACTGTGCCACAGTCATAATGCCCATTACAAGTGGCTGGACATACTTTCTTTTACGTAAAGTACAAGGAAAACTTCTTCTTCTTCTTCTTCTTCTTCTTCTTCTTCTTCTTCTTCTTCCTCTCGCATTAAGACTTAGGCTTTTTGCATCTATTCATCTTTTGATTGCGTTCAACACACTTTCTGTGCCTTTTGATATTGCAGTATCTTTCAGTGGACCAATTTAGACACCTTTGCGCTTATTTTACACAATTTATATGTAATGTTGTACATATTGACAGTGAAAATGTTACTTCAAATATCCTCAACTATGCCCTGCAACATTACACGCTTGAGCGTCTTACCTAAGGCATTTTACCTCTGTAATGGACTTCAATCAGCCACAGAGATATAGTTATTTAAATAATACGACTAGTAAGAGCAGTGATCGATAAGACTACTCACTATGACTGCGTCCCGGTTTTGACTTTCTAGAGAAAGAGGGCAAAGGATGCGTAACTATTTTTTATACGAACGTACCTGTACCTGCGCTGTGACGTCACATATACTTCGAATCAGGCAACTTCTTTTCAGTTTACAGGTAGCTGAAATACGGAGTCTAGTGATGATTAAGGAGCGGATTCCTATGTAATTAAATACTATTTTTGCGTGTGATAAAACACAATTAACAAGGTTAAAAATTCCGAACATGAAGTTTCAAGTTTAAAACCCGAATTTTTTTCACATAAAAACACATATTTTCACAAAAAATTATGTAAATACATATTTTCAGGAAATCTATTATAAACAAATAAATCGTAGAGTTTTCTTACTCAAATAATTTTTTTACAAGAACTTTTAAATATTTTAAAACTAAATCAATTATATCACTCAGAAGTACGTTATCTTTTTTAAGAATTCTTGGTTGCTTCGTGTTTCTAAGCGCTGTGTGGTGTATCCGTGATCCATTTTCGTAATAGTATCGCCTAAAGTTCTGAGAACTGCTAGGCAGCATATCAGTGTTATTTTTAGAGAATAAATTAACATGGACAAGGAGGAGAGATCTTGAAACACAAAATTAGGAATGTTTATTGTTGCTGAAGATGATTTCATTCCACGCTTTGTTTGTGAAACACAACAGATAAGAGCTGGGTATGAACATTATTAATTTAAACAAATCTCTCGTCTCTCGCTCATGTCTATCAAGTAAGGCAATATATCTTGTTGTCATTCCCTGTTATCGGGCTTCGTCAATCGATATTCTTCAAGATATACTGAAAGATAGTTGTTTAAAAAACGATTTGGCTTTCCTATTAGCAAATAAGCTTTTTGTGTGACACCATAAAAAACTCGCAACATCCAAAAACCTGTTGCCTGAAACAGGGAGGTGCGTGCCGTGGAAATTAAACTAGACTCGCTACCAGGTTCAGAAGCACAATTACTAAGGGAAAAATTCCAGAATGTGTTTGGGAAAAGTAGTGGATATAAAAAATGTGTAAAGTTGCTCAAGTATTGGAGGATGTGCCTGTAGGTGAAATGGACGTTATTCAGAGATTTGTGATGGAGAATTTGGAGATGACCTTTGTTGTTCACTGCAATTCTCGGCCAACTACTAGCACTCAAGTGTGGTTGGTGAGTACCTAGTAACATTTTTTTTCAAGCTAAGTAAGGTATTTTTGTCATATTAAAAATATATATTTATTTTATTTTTAGGAAATATTTTCGTACTTTTCAGCACATAAAAAATAAATATATTTAAATTTTTTAGCACATAAAAATCCGCTCCCTAGTGATGATATAGCTTTTCTAGCAGAAGAGACGGTGATATGCTATAGGAGCTAATGCCAGCTGTGAGCAGTATGGGACGAAAATAAATGCAAATAAGACGAAGAGCATGGTTATCGGAAAAAAATAGAGAAGGTAAACTTGCGAATACTAAATGAGGCAGTAGAGCAAGTGGACAGCTTCAAATACTTGGGGTGTACTGTCAGCAGTAACATGAGCTATTGCTACGAGCGTGTAAAATGTGCAGACAGAATAAAAAATGAAGTTGTGACACAAAGAGTGGGTGAAAAAAGAATAGTGCTGAAATGCTGAAACTGATCACGAAAAGAAAGTGTCTGGCTGACTAAGAAGAAACTGCCTACTGAAGGAGGCACTGAAAGGAATAGTGGGCGGGGATAAACCTTCGGGGCAGAGGAAGATAACAAGTGACAGACAACATTAGAATGTGTGGATCATATGTGGAGACTGAGAGGAAGGAGGAAAAGAGGGGAGATTGGAGAATATGGATTTACAGTGAAGGACCGAGGCGCCTGCCCTTGGCAAAAAAAAAATGTGAATGAATGAATGAATGAATAGTTCAAGAGAATAAACTTTAAACAATAATATCACTGGCAACATTACAAAGGAAGCGAATTACGCTATTAGGGTATGATATTCGTTTTTAATTTTGTATTTACAATAGTTCTTACCTTACTATCTCATTACTAGAGAGCGGAATTTTAGGCCCTAAAAACTGGCATTTTAGGCACCTAAAATAGGCTCTTAAACTCCTTTATTTAGGCTCTATAAAATAAAAAATAGGCTTTTTTTGTTAAAGAATGTCACTAATATAAGATTCAACATTTATTTAATGCAAAATTGTTGGATTAAAAGAAACTTCCACACATTTCACATTTTAAAAGGGTACACATGCATACACAAAATGAAGACATTCTATCTTTAAGTCAGTGTTTTTCATTCACCAATCACATTTGCATAGATTGCTACACAGTATATGATCAGCATCTATTGTGGCTATTGTGTCGCTCACTGCCGTACTTACAAATGGTGAGAAAAAAGGAAGGCGTTGTTATCTGTCTTGGAATGTAAGAGAATGTTTATTGGGGTACAACCCAGCGAGTTTGTGTTAAATTGCTGACAGACAGAGGAAGATACAACAACAATAATAATAATAATAATAATAATAATAATAATAATAATAATAATAATAATAATAATAATAATAATAATAATAATAATTTGTCCCGCAGGATTTCTCTTACATGCCAGCAAATCTACTGACATGAGCCTGTCGCATTTAAGTAACCTCGAACACGGAAGGCCAGCGCTATACCGACTACGCTACCCAGGTCGACTGAAAGTTGGAATCCTAGGATTTAAAGATTATAAGAATGAGAAGGGGTGGCCCGGAGGTACTTCTCTATTGTGTTGTCTGCTAGGAAGGAGTTGTTATCCGTTTTGGAACGTAAACGGTACAGATTGTTAAGAAAACTGTAAACAGTTACGAAAAACGATGCAAAAATTAGAAAAAAAAAAAACTAAAGTTAGGCACTAACGTCGAAATAGGCATTTTTAGGTACTATAAAACCCCTTTATTTAATAATAATAATAATAATAATAATAATAATAATAATAATAATAATAATAATAATAATGTTTTATTTTCGCTGGCAGCGTTAAGGCCATAAGGCCTTCTCTTCCACTCAACCAGCCTTAATCAATACAATACATATTTAAATTACAAATATTTACACTACACTTGAAAGGTTCTCCAGCTATATTCTTCAGTTAAGTTTTAAGGACTAGTAGACTAAATATTTATTTAAATTTATATAAACCTATAAGGTAAAGTAAAAGCTTAATTTATGAGCTAATTTAATTCAATAAATTATAATTAATTTAAGATTTGAGATAGCTAGTAAAATGATGAAAATTAATTTAATATAAGCTTACTAGGACTATGTTACAGGGAGAAAAAACATGTATATATATATATATATATATATATATATATATAAATCTAAAATATATTTCTATAATGAGAAAATTAATGTAATTGACATTAGAGGTTTTGTAAGTCTATTTAGAGGAATTAATGATAATAATAAGAATGGACAGATGTTAGTTTCATTATAAGTAACAAATAGACTATTAATCAGCAATTAATCTGTTAAGTAAGAATTTATGTAATTTTGAAAAAAAAAAATGTTATATTTTATTTAACGACGCTCGCAACTGCAGAGGTTATATCAGCGTCGCCGGATGTGCCGGAATTTTGTCCCGCAGGAGTTCTTTTACATCCCAGTAAATCTACTGACATGAGCCTGTCGCATTTAAGCACACTTAAATGCCATCGATCTGGCCCGGGATCGAACCCGCAACCTTGAGCATAGAAGGTCAGCGCTATACCAACTCGCCAACCAGGTCGACTGTAATTTTGACCTAAATGAAGTTATTGTCCAACAACCCCTTACATCACTCGGAAGCGAATTCCAATTTCTAGCAACTGAAACTGTATAAGATGACGAATATAAAGATGTCTTGTGATAGGGTATAATGAGTAAATTGTTATGATGAGATCTTGTTCGTAACTGATTTATACCTTTATTTATACCTATATTTCCATGAAAAATGTAAATATTAAAAGGAAAAAAAATAGGTTTTTGTATAAATTCCGCTCTCTACTCATTACCTATTCGACAACCCTCGGCTGCACCCAAAAAATTAATTTGTCAATTATATCTTACTTTCTTTCGTATGTCTGCTATGTAATGTTCACTGTTCTAACAGGAAGAATAGAACGGCCACAGACTTTTATTACTAACTGTATGATATAAAGCTATTAATCTGATTTCTTGCGATGCAATTTACGACACTCTTGCTCTGAATGGCTCTGGTATTGGAACGATTTGCCCTCAAGACCAAGAGACCGACTGGCCAAGAAGAGGGTGGCAAAGGAGGAATGGAATGGGGGGTGAAAAGAATCGCGGGGAGAGAGATTGAGCCAGTTGCTGCTGAATGGGGTTACTGGAGATTTAAGGGATGTTCGACAAGATATCGGATAAAGAGTTCGAGCGACCTGTTAGGGGTTGTCAAGTGGCTTTGTTGCCGCATCAGTCTCTTCGACAGCCTGGATCAGCTAGCCGCTTTCTTGCCAGCGCACACGCGTCTCCAAAGTCGTTGTATGCGTTCTCTTAAAACAGAGATAGCTCATACTTTTTTATACATTTAAATGTACACATTTTTTTATTTTGCATACTTTTTCCTTATTGTTTTATTCATTTTTTGCTCATATATTTCTATATTTATTTGATGCATCAATGTTATCATTTATTTATTTAGTTTAAAATGTATTAAACATGTACATATTTTGTAAAAGGAAACAAATAACAGATTGAAAATCTACACAAACATATAAAAAAAAAAAATTCACCCGAAGCTACACTTCACATCAAAAACCGAGAACAACAAATTCATATATTTCTTAGACTTCAGAATAACCAAAAACTGACAACAAACATATACAGGAAACCCACTACCGTGTTGACACACATACACAACACCATTAATCGCCCCACATAACACAAACACGCTGCTTAGACAGAGTAAAATGGATATTTATTGCTTAATGTTTTCCCCATTTATTTCTTCCTTGTGTATTCCCACAAAGCTATTTAGTTATTCGTATAATAGAGTAAAACTTCATTTACACGTTTCTGAAGGAAAAAAAAAACACAGAAGTGAGAAAAACATAACTAAAATGGCATTTAATAACTCAAGCAGTCGATAAGTAACTCAATCAATCGATCAGTAACTCAACTAGTCGATGAGTAACCCACTCAACTAGTCGATCACTAACATATTCAATTATTCGATAAGTAACTCACTCAATCAATCGATCAGTAACTCACTCAACCAGTACTCAATCGAACAGTAATTCATTCAACCAATGGACCAGTAACTCATTCAATCACTGGATCAGTAACTCACTCAACCAGTCGATCAGTAACTCACTCAACCAGTAGATCAGTAACTCACTCAACCAGTCGATCAGTAACTCACTCAACCAGTCGATCAGTAACTCACTCAACCAGTCGATCAGTAACTCACTCAACCAGTCGATCAGTAACTCACTCAACCAGTCGATCAGTAACTCACTCAACCAGTAGATCAGTAACTCACTCAACCAGTCGATCAGTAACTCAACCAGTAGATCAGTAACTCATTCAACCAGTAGATCAGTAACTCACTCAACCAGTCGATCAGTAACTCACTCAACCAGTCGATCAGTAAGTCACTCAACCAGTCGATCAGTAACTCGTTCAACCAGTCGATCAGTAACTCAATCAGTCGAACAGTAACCCACTCAAATAGTGGATAACTCAATCATCCAGTCGATAAGCCAATCAACCAATCGATAACTCAATCAACCAGTCGATCAGTAACTCACTCAACCAATAGATAAGTAACTCACTCAATCAGTAGATCAGTAACTCACTCAACCAGTAGATCAGCAACTCACTCAACCAGTAGATCAGCAACTCACTCAACCAGTCGAGCAGCAACCCACTCAACTAGTCGATAACTCAACCAAACAGTCGATAACTCAATCAACGAATCGATAACTCAATCAACCAATCGATCAGTAACTCACTCAACCAGTCGATCAGTAACTCACTCAACCAGTCGATCAGTAACTCACTCAACCAGTCGATCAGTAACTCACTCAACCAGTAGATCAGTAACTCACTCAACCAGTCGATCAGTAACTCACTCAACCAGTAGATCAGTAACTCAACCAGTAGATCAGTAACTCATTCAACCAGTAGATAAGTAACTCACTCAACCAATCGATCAGTAATTCACTCAACCATTCGATAAGTAACTCAATCGATCAGTAATCCATTTAAACATCGGTAACACAATCAGTCAATAAAGAACTCACTCAACTAAACGATTAGTAATTTACTCAATCAGTCGATAAGTAATTCACTCAACTAATCGAGCAGTACAATCGATTAGTAACTCACTCAAAGAGTCGATAAAACTCAACCTGTCGATCAGTACTCAATAAATCGATCAGTAACTCACTCAACCAGTCGATCAGTAACTCACTCATCCAATCGATCAGTCACTCAATCATTCGATTATTCAATCACTCAACCAATTGATTTGTCACTCATTAGATCACTTATTGGTTCATTCAGTCAATCTGCAGCCAAGAAGCGATAGTAGTCAGCAGGCTATCTAGTCAGTACTGTACGTTTCTCTTCCTAGAGCTGTAAGCTAGTAGCGAATATTGCAATGGAGGACAATGAAAGAGACAAGAGAGCGAGGGAAAAAATCTGGCAGGATTTGCAGAGCGAACGGAAAGGTAGGGAGGAATCATGATGAAAGAGATTTGGTCGTGGTTCGAGGTGGAAGCTCTTAAGAGGCTCACGGGTTGAAGACAGACATAACGCCTCCGTTGTGTGCTGAAAAATCCGGGATGAAAAACCTCACCCCAGCGCACACACACTGATCTGAGCTAAGCCCTTGTGACCGACGGACTCCCCCTCGCATCTCAGGAGCATCAAAATACAGGGAACACTCCATTTAGCTGCTCCCAATACGCGCCGAGGCTGGTTTCTGCAACCTGTGCTCTTGTGGTCGAAGGTAAAACCCAGTGTTCGAATCCAAAGACTAACTAAAGACACAATCTAGCCGAGATAGAAACTCGGGATGTATGAACAAGAACATAACAACCTGTGAATATGGACAAAATTCTTATTAGTCTTAAAGGTCAGTAATGCCTTTAATTTGGAAATAAAGCTGATTTACAGAAAGCGAAATTTTAGACTCAAGAAATCATATTATACATAGACTTTAGAAATGACGTCACGCGATGGAACTAGTGATTCACAGTACAATCTCTTTCCATACACAAGTCGCCACTTCGTATTCAGCGAGAAAAGTTCGTTTATTTATATTTTGTTGCACATAAACATCTCAGCCATATTCATTCATTGATTCATTTAGTGTTCTGTCCAAGGGCAGGTCTTTCATTTCAAACCCAGTTTTCTCCAATCTTTCCTATTTTCTGCCTTTCTCTTTGTCTCCTCATATGATCCACACATCTCAATGTCGTCTGTCATCTGATTTCTTCTGCTCCGAACTCTTCTCCCATTTACCATTCCTTCCAGTGCAGCCTTCAGTAGGAAGTTTCTTCTCAGCCAGTGACCCAAACAATTCCTTTTCCCCTTCCTGATCAATTTCAGCATAATTCTTTCTTCACTCTTTCCAATACAGCTTCATTTCTTATTCTGTTTGTCGACATCAAATGTTCCATTCTTCTCCATATTCGCTTCTCTTCACTTCGTCATAATGTTCATGTTTCAGCCCCATACAACGCCATACTCCATACAATGCATTTCACTAGTCTCTTCCTTAGTGTTTTTCGTTTTGTGGCCTGACTCCAAGTTCGACATATTATGTTGACATATATTAAGTCAATTGCCATTCTACAAGGAACGCACTCAACTGAGTGACGTTGTGCAGGGATTTCACAGTAATATGCACTGTTGGGCGAAGAATCTACGTAAAGATTAATTTTTGGTCCTACAGAATATGTGTTATGGTAACGATTATTATAGGAGAAAAATTCGCTCCGGTGCCGGGGACCGTACCTGGATCCTTGGTTCTATGTAAAAAGTGCTCTAACCACTGAGCTACGTCGAAGTTCAATCCATAGAACCGGATCCAATCCCTCTCCTCTAGTTTTTTTTTCCCCTTTGTGGCCTGACTCCAAGTTCGACATATATATTTACATAATATTAATTTTTTTATTTTATTGGATTATTTTACGACGCTGTATCAACATCTCAGGTTATTTAGCGACTGAATGAAATGAAGGTGATAATGCCAGTGAAATGAGTCCGGGGTCCAGCACCGAAAGTTACCCAGCATTCGCTCGTATTGGGTTGAGAAAAAAACTCTGGAAAAAACTCAACCAGGTAACTTGCCCCGACCGGGATTCGAACCCGGGCCACCTGGTTTCGCGGCCAGACGCGCTGACCGTTACTCAACAGATGTGGACTTTACATAATATATTAAGTCAACTGCCATTTTACAAGGAGCGCACTCAATTGAGTGACTTAGTGGCCGGGATTTCACAGTAATATGCACTGTTGGGAGAAGAATCTAAGTAAAGATTAATTTTTGGTCCTACGGATAGGCCTATATTCTGTAAAAACAAAACGTTGTCTTTACGTTGGTGATTTTTGTTAAGTGATATTGTCAGCGTAATGGCCGACGTGGAAAGGAAGTTACAATATAGTAATTTCGTGTTTATTTCATTTATATTTGTTGTGCTTTACTGTATTCCAGTGGTTACTAAATTAATACATGTTTTAGTGTTCTTCACATTGCATCGTATTGAGTGTTTTATGTAACTACGTTCCTTTCCTTGACTAGAAACCACATCGCTTGCACTTCCACTACCACTCTCTCTCATTTCACACGTAATTTATTACATTTCCGAATAATTTCCTTTCCTTGAATTATTTCTCTATAAAACCCTTAAGGGGAGAGGATGGTATTTTTTGGTGATAAATGAGTAAATTAAAAAAAAAAATCTTTAAAATACCCTGTGATATGTGTGGAATGCATAGCGTAACATTTTGTGGGTATTGTGCCCTTATCGGATGTTGAGTCGCCATTTTTAAACTTCCTGCGTTATGGACTTTTAAATCTCTCGCCCACTTTTATTGTTGTTTCCGGTAAATTAAATTTTCAAAATTTTTTTTTTATTTAAAATACCCTTTGATATGTGTGGAATGCATTGCATAACATTTTGTGGGTATTGTGCCCTTATCGGATGTTGAGTCGCCATTTTTAAACTTCCTGCGTTATGGACTTTTAAATCTCTCGCCCACTTTTATTGTTGTTTCCGGTAAATTAAATTTTCAAATTTTTTTTTCTTTAAAATACCCTTTGATATGTGTGGAATGCATTGCATAACATTTTGTGGGTATTTGTGCCCTTATCGGATGTTTAGACGTCATTTTTAAACTTCCTGCGCTATGGATTTTTAAATCATACGCCCGCTTTTATCGGTTTCCAGTAACTTCGTTTCTTTTTTTGCTACATTGCCAGACAAAAGTGAATATAATTTTTGAACTATTAAAGATATATGCATGAAATTTAGAACCCACTTTCTTTAGACTATTAGGAAACTTTTCTCTGTAACAGAATTTTGTTAATTGATTTCATTTTAAAAATACGTCCGTTTGTTTTCAAGAAAGGAAATCAGGAAATTATTATTAAATTTTAATTATTTTACAAACGTAGGGACTAATATCAAAATTCTGTTCCAGACAGTTTGAAGAACATGCTTTTGCAAATACATTGCAAAAAACTGTTTGAACCTATGTTTAAAAACGGTTTAGATATATCGGGTTTATTACAATCCTGCATTGGGTATAATTTTTTTCAAATTTGGGCCCCCATATAATTTTTTTTTTCAAAATATTTTTATTTGGTTAAGCTGCCACAGCTGCTCTCTACATACAAAAAATTAATATTTTACACCAAATAGGAAAAAAGGTTTAAAAATACCATCCTCTCCTCTTAACTTTTGAAATCCATCTCCGCAATAAATTCCTTACAAATTCGATCGTTTTCACTTCCAAACTCACCGCAACTACATCAGCGCAATATCATGTTGCAGTGGTTATAAATATTTTCTCATCTTTCCTGAAAATACATAGCCTACTTCCAGCTTCAAATAGATTTTAACTTCATATTTTATACCTTTCTTTAACACTTTTTACAATCTAATACGAAAAAAGCTTGTTTAATTAAAAACTGCTCCAAACAAGAAAGTCTGTCTACCGACATGTGTCAAACCAGCCGGGCTGGAAGCAAAGAAGCGAGCCGTTGCTATCATGTTAATTCCCGGACCCAATCAACTCTCCGCTTCCCCTACCTGCCAGTAGGGCCAATCTTCATTTTCCGAACACGTCTGTCTTCTACCAATCGCTATAGCGCAGGCACGCCCACTGAACATTACTTCTGTCCATCATTTTCTTTAGTCCTGCATCGTCTTCACCCGTTGACGGCTGCAGACGAAGGTTAACCGCACCTCACGTGTAACCTGGCAGGGCGATATGAGGCAATAACCAGGCCTCGCCCCAGGCTATGTATAGACAGGGAAGCAACTGATTCCAAACCAGATTTAGACAAATTTCTTCATCCGCAGCCTAATTTAAGAGTGGTATTGAGCGTATTCCGAATCTCAGCGCTGAGCAATCTGATGGCATCACGGTGTTCCGAATTTCAACGATGACGTCACTGATGCTCCACCGGTGTCGCACCGGTTCCATCAGCTTGCAGAGGTTGTGGCAGTCTCCATCAGCCGCCATCAGTGAATCTCATTGGTTCTGGTATAGGGCGGGAATTAGCAGACGAATGACATCGTGCACTGTTGTGTCATGGCGGTGTGTTCTGCTGTATTGTTTGTAATGAGCACAACGTAAAAACAATATGTTAATGGCTTACGAGCGAACATGTCGACGGACCAGTTATTACTACTGGTTCAAGAAATAAATTGTTTATGCTCTATTTTCTATGAACGAGATGACAGTACGGAAATTTCGCAAAATGTTGCTCGCGTAGAACAGACAACAACTTCTACAACCGCCATGACAGCCATCGAACTTTCCAGCAGTTTTGTTCCTATTTCGCTGCAGCGTTATGTCATTTTTGTCCACCGGTCCGGTGAGATTCGGAATACGCTGATTAGTTGTTCCTGTCCTTGTTTTCCCCGTTCTTGTCCTTGTCTTCCCCGTTCTTGTCTTTGTTTTCCTCGTTCTTGTCCTTGTTCTCCTCGTTCTTGTCCTTGTTTCCCCGTTCTTGTCTTTGTTTTCCTCGTTCTTGTCCTTGTTCTTCTCGTTCTTGTCCTTGTTTTCCTCGTTCTTGTCCTTATTTTCCCCGTTCTTGTCCTCGTTCTCCTCGTTCTCCCCGTTCTTGTCCTTGTTCTCCCCGTTCTTGTCCTTGTTCTCCCCGTTCTTGTCCTTGTTCTCCCCGTTCTTGTCCTTGTTCTCCCCGTTCTTGTCCTTGTTCTCCCCGTTCTTGTCCTTGTTCTCCTCGTTCTTGTCCTTGTTTTCCCCGTTCTTGTCCTTGTTCTCCCCGTTCTTGTCCTTGTTCTCCTCGTTCTTGTGCTTGTTCTCCTTGTTCTTGTCCTTGTTCTCCCCGTTCTTGTCTTTGTTCTCCTCGTTCTTGTCCTCGTTTTTCTCGTTCTTGTCCTTGTTCTCCCCGTTCTTGTCCTTGTTCTCGTTCTTGTCTATGTCCTTGTTTTCCCCGTTCTTGTCCTTGTTTTCCCCGTTCTTGTCCTTGTTCTCCTCGTTTTTGTCCTTGTTCTCCTCGTCCTTGTCCTTGTTCTCCTCGTCCTTGTCCATGTTCTCCCCGTTCTTGTCCTTGTTCTCCTCGTTCTTGTCCTTGTTCTCCTCGTTCTTGTCCTTGTTTTCCCCGTTCTTGTCCTTGTTCTCCTCGTTCTTGTCCTTGTTTTCCCCGTTCTTGTCCTTGTTCTCCCCGTTCTTGTCCTTGTTCTCCCCCTTTTCTTGTCCTTGTTCTCCCCGTTCTTGTCCTTGTTCTCCCCGTTCTTGTCCTTGTTCTCCTCGTTCTTGTCCTTGTTCTCCTAGTTCTTGTCCTTGTTTTCCTCGTTCTTGTCCTTGGTCTCCTAGTTCTTGTCCTTGTTCTCCCCGTTCTTGTCCTTGTTCTCCTCGTTCTTGTCCATGTTCTCCTAGTTCTTTTCCTTGTTTTCCTCGTTCTTGTCCTTGTTCTCCTAGTTCTTGCCCTTGTTCTCCCCGTTCTTGTCCTTGTTCTCCTAGTTCTTGTCCTTATTCTCCTCGTTCTTGTCCTTGTTCTCCTAGTTCTTGTCCTTGTTCTCCCCGTTCTTGTCCTTGTTCTCCCCGTTCTTGTCCTTTTTCTCCCCGTTCTTGTCCTTTTTCTCCCCGTTCTTGTCCTTTTTCTCCCCGTTCTTGTCCTTGTTCTCCTAGTTATTGTCCTTGTTCTCCTAGTTCTTGTCCTTGTTTTCCTCGTTCTTGTCCTTGTTCTCCTAGTTATTGTCCTTGTTCTCCCCGTTCTTGTCCTTGTTCTCCTCGTTCTTGTCCTTGTTCTCCTAGTTCTTGTCCTTGTTTTCCTCGTTCTTGTCCTTGTTTTCCTCGTTCTTGTCCTTGTTCTCCTAGTTATTGTCCTTGTTCTCCCCGTTCTTGTCCTTGTTCTCCTCGTTCTTGTCCTTGTTCTCCTAGTTCTTGTCCTTGTTTTCCTCGTTCTTGTCCTTGTTCTCCTAGTTATTGTCCTTGTTCTCCCCGTTCTTGTCCTTGTTCTCCTCGTTCTTGTCCTTGTTCTCCTAGTTCTTGTCCTTGTTTTCCTCGTTCTTGTCCTTGTTCTCCTAGTTATTGTCCTTGTTCTCCCCGTTCTTGTCCTTGTTCTCCTCGTTCTTGTCCTTGTTCTCCTAGTTATTGTCCTTGTTCTCCCCGTTCTTGTCCTTGTTCTCCTCGTTCTTGTCCTTGTTCTCCTAGTTCTTGTCCTTGTTTTCCTCGTTCTTGTCCTTTTTATCTAACGTTACTGACAACAAACGCACAGTGAATCAGAACGCAAATCATTAGCTGGACAAAATTAGTAACTTCTTTGCAGTCTAACGCATTGCTATGAAACTTTGGACATGATTTACAGGTGGCACACATGATTTGTGTACAAACTCTGATGATGTTTGCACAAGAAAAACTACCCCTTTATAGGGGTGCATTTGGACAGAATTAATAACTTCTCTTCTACCTAAAAGATTTTTATGATACATTATACGGAAGTTACAGGTAGCATATATTTTTTGTGCATAAACTATATTTACGGTTCCATAATGGAACTATTCCTTTTACGGATGCATTTAAACAAAATTAATAAAGTCTCTCCTATCTAACAAATTTTTATGAAACTTGATACAGAAGTCTGCAACTCTAATTACATTTTATAAGGGAAATTGCCCCTTTATAGCGGTGCATTTAGACAAAATTAACAACATCTCTCCTATATAATATATTTTTATGCAACTTTGTACAACTACTAGGGCTACAGGTCGTATACAGTTGTAATCGGAATTTGTACACAAAAAATATATCCTACCTGTAACTCCTGCACAAAGTTTCATAAAATCTGTTACGTAGGAGAGAAGTTAATCTTGTGCAAATGAACTCCCTGTAAAGGGGTACTTCCTCTTTTGTACACCAAAAATATATCCTACCTGTAACTTTCGTACTATTTTTCATAAAAATCTGTTAGATAGGAGAGAAGTTAATATTTCTGTCTAAAACCACCCTGTATTGTATTGTATTGTAATGTATTTATTAACATTCCATGGTATTTATACATTGCTTACAGCTAGAATAAGGAACAAGTCAAAAAACTTAATACTATTGTCAAGTCTTAATTTATAGTCACAGTCTAGATGAAATATATACACACGAGATTTACAATATAGTCTACTAGTACAACACAAAGTTTTAGTATCAATTTCATGAAGTGTTATTGAATGTCATGAATTCACCTACAGACTAGAAGGCATAAGAAATTAGGTACTTCTTTAATTTGGCCCTAAATAATCTTATGTTTTGAGTTTAATTTTTTATATCGACAGGGAGGCTATTAAAATTTTTTACTGCCATATAACGCACTCCATTTTGATAGCACGATAGACTTGGCGATGGAGTATGAAAGTCATTTTTTGACGTGTATTTATGCTATGAACTGTTTAATTAGTTACAAAGTTTCACGATTACATATGAGGGAGATTATTAATGAAAAGATATACTGACAAGCCATTGGCATTATTTGTAGTTTTTTGAAAATATCCTACACGATTCCATAGATTTGGCATCTACTATTATTCTAATTACTCTTTTTTTGTAATATAAATATACTGTTACTATCTGTGGAATTTCCCCAGAATATTATTCCAAATCACATTACCGAGTGGAAGTATGCAAAGTATATTGTTCTTAAGGTATAGATATTTACTATCTTTTGCACAGATCTAATAGCAAAACAAGCTGAATTTAATTTGGGGGTAATTTCTTTAATATAATTTTTCCAATTTAACACATTATCGATTTTTAAGCCAAGAAATTTGGTTGTTGTTTCTAATAGGGATCTATTGTTAATCATTGCGCTAGAAATTTGCGACGTGTAAAGGAGTAGTTCCTCTTACACAATCGTAGTCAGACTTTGTACACAAAGAATATGTGCTAACTATACGGTCTGTACAAAGTTTCATAACAATTCGTTGGAATGCAGAGAAGTTATGAATTTTGTTCAGCTAGATTTGCGTTATTGCACACTGAGCAACGCTTCATTCTCTATGTGTTTATAATATAAGTATAGTAATATGCGTTACAAGAGCGGTATGTTGACGTTTTCATGGTCGAGAAAAAGATTGAAAAAGCGAAACGTAGTTGAGCTTTTTTAATTTCCGAGAACATGAAAACAAACATACCGCTCGTGTATCGTACATTATTTTGTGCGAAGATCGTTTATTACATACCTGAAAGACGAATTTCTAATTAGTTGCAATGAAATCTCCATGTTTCTTTCTGTTTAATGACGCCAACTTCGGAACACCAAAATATCTTTCTTCAACATTGTTGCTGTAAAATGTTTTCTGTGTTTACTATATTCCAGCAGGCCGTGATATACGTCTGTCTTTTTTTTCCCACAGTCTATAAATGCGAACTTAAAACAAACGGTAAGGTTATGTAATGATCTATTTTTCATTTTAATATTTTAACAATATTATTTATATAACATATTGCAGTAATAACATCGGCATCTGGAATCTCGTTGATTTTTTCACGGCTTCCTTAATGTTACTTGTATCAGGAATGCAATAAGTTTCGTGGAGTAGTAGACTTTACTTAATTTTTGCAAATATTTAAAAACAATAATTAACATTGCAATTTAGGTGAAATTGCAGTGGTAAGTTTCCAATTTATAATTATTACTATGTTAAACGTCTCTAAAAATAATATGTTAAAAGCCTAAAGCAGTAAAATGAATGTCGCGCTTAAGCGGTAAGAAGAGGGAAATTGTTATGTGTGTTAGGTTGGGAATACTGAATGTGGTATTTCACACTTACCGCGTATTGGTTCTGTGCAAATACGCACGATCTCGCACAAATGTATTTGTATATTAATGAGAAAGAATTGAATTGAATTTTAACTCTAACAGGTCGAAGTTAATTCAATTCTACCATTGTTTTAGTAATATTTTAGTTTACCTCTTAAACTACAAAAAAATTTAAGTACATATTAGACTGTGTGGATATTAAACAGGGTTCAACAGGAATTATTCGCAATGTCGAGCGGTAACAAGATCAAGTGAGCAGAGACCGTGTTAATTAGCAGTGATACTTCTGTTCCGGATGATGATGTGTCGGTGATGACGGTTTGGCTGATGGTGACTGTGGGATTGGTGGTGACACCTGAGACACTACGTGAATGCTGGTGACGGCCCGGTTGCGGTAATAACAGTGCGGGTGATGGTGGTTACCCTGCCATTTTTATGGAGGCAAATCATGACCGAAGATGGCTCGTGTCTCCATGGAAACAGGAACTGCTGATACTGGCATTTCTGTGCAGATCCGTGCATTATGCAATGCGAAACGTTAAGGTATATTCTGAGAGCAATATTCTATATTATCTAGAAGCTTTAACATTTCAATTCGTTCACCCACTGTAAAACTATCATTAATTACTAGGGCTAGGATTTTGATGACCTATAAATCATAAAAAAATGTCCTAAGAACAATGCATTTATGACCTAAAAATCTTTCAAAAATGCCCTTAAAAATGCCCTAAAATTGATCTTACATTCTAAAATTGGCTTAGTAGGAAAAGTGCTACTTAATATTTAGACTAGTAATTAAATTAAATTCTAGTACCAACATTTAAGTTTATCTAATTTTACATATTTTTTTTTCTAAGTGGTACACTTTAATTAATTATTTTGTGCGAGATCGTGCGTATTTGCTTGTTTTCCGCACAGAACCAATACGCGGTAAGTGTGAAATATCACATGCAGTATTCCCAACGTAACACACATAACAATTTCCCTCTTCTTACCGCTTAAGCGCGACATTCAGTTTACTGCTTTAGGCTTTTAACATATTATTTTTAGAGACGTTTAACATAGTAATAATTATAAATTGGAAACTTACCACTGCAATTTCACCTAAATTGCACCGTTAATTATTGTTTTTAAATATTTGCAAAAATTAAGTAAAGTCTACTACTCCACGAAAGCTATTGTATTCCTGATACAAGTAACATTAAGGAAGCCGTGAAAAAATCAACAAGACTCCAGATGCCGATGTTATTACTGCAATATGTTATATAAATAATATTGTTAAGATATTAAAATGAAAAATAAATCATTATATAACCTTACCGTTTGTTTTAAGTTCGCATTTATAGACTGGGGGAAAAAAAAGACAGACGTATATCACGGCCTGCTGGAGTATAGATATTTTTGTTTTCTAAAGTTGCCGTCATTAAACAGAAACCAAGATGGAGATTTCATTGCAACTAATTAGAAATTCGTCTTTCAGGTATGTAATAAACGATCTTCGCACAAAATAATGTACGATACACGAGCGGTATGTTTGTTTTCATGTTCTCGGAAATTAAAAAAGCTCAACTACGTTTCGCTTTTTCAATCTTTTCCTCGAACATGAAAACGTCAACATACCGTTTTTGTAACGCATATTACTATTACCTGATGTTGTTTCCATGTAGCCTATCACAAGGCCACTCTTATACGGAATTAGCAAGTATAGAGGAGTCTATATTGAAGGGGTGGTTGGACTGATCCATTACATGGGTTGTACTACGTTTAAAGGGCAATATTTGTGTAGAAAAACAATTAAAATATTATACAAAATAATGGGTATTAGCCACCGGCGTAGCTCGGTCGGTTAAGGCGCTTGCCTGCCGATCCGGAGTTGCGCTCGTGCGCGGGTTCGATTCCCGCTGGGGCTGATTATCTGGTTGGGTTTTTTCCGAGGTTTTTCCCAACCGTAAGGCAAATGTCAGGTAATCTATGGCAAATCCTCGGCCTCATCTCTCCAAATATATCACTATCACCAACTCCATCGACGCTAAATAACGTCGTAGTTGGTACAGCGTCGTTAAATAACCAAGTAAAAATAAAGGGTATTAATGGACAAAATATGCAGACAAAATATCAAAGGAAATATTATTTTATATTAATAATGGGAATTTGTGGCCAAAATTAAATGAAAATGCCTCAAAAATGTCCGAATAACACAAAAGATGCTCTTATGAGTTGAAACAGGCAAAACATGCAAAAACAATGCCCTAACAAATATGTCTTAAAATACTCAGTTTATCACATAACATATTAATACTAAAGCGGCTATGTTTCTGGCTTACTAGAAAAAAGATGCAATTTCATCAAAATCCTAGCCCTATTAATTACATTAACTATTATTATTTGTGAAAATTACAGAAGGATAAGTCTACTTAATGCTGGATACAAAATTTATTCATCTATTGTGAAAAAGAATCTGACTACCGTTACTAACTCTAAAACATTGATTACCGAAGACCAAAATGGTTTTAGAAAAGACAGATCATCTCACTTAAAAAAACGACGAGAACTTAATTTAGACTACATATGGTTTTCATACATTATGAAAAAGCTTTTGACAAATTAAACAGAGATATATGATTAATTATATTTAAAAAAAACGAGATCCGAAACTAAATTTACAATCTATATATAATATGTAGGATAAGATTGTCTAATTCCGTGACATATTTAATAAAGACTACATTTTAATACAAACTTTCAAATAACACCTAAATAATGTTATTTGGACCTTTAGCTGCAGTTTTTACAACATTCAATGTCAACAGTTTCACAAGTTTGGTATATAATAAATGATTCTTCATTGTTATACAGTGGCTCCTAAATCCGTGACAGGGAGCCAAATTCCGTGATAGTGGTTTCCTGATTCCGTGATACTAAAATAATCCTCATTAACTGCTCAGAAAACAAACGTGTATTTGGAAAAACATATTGAAGTCGTGGTATATTGTTTTAATATGAATTAAGCAAGAAATTACAACATAGAAAAAGAGCCTATGTGACAAATTTCATAGAAAATATTGTGTAACTACAGTACAAGTACATTTAGAAGAGATTTCCTGTCGAAATTGTAACTATTTGGTAAGTCTAAATTTCTCCAGAAAATAGAAATACTGGGTGTTCAGTTCAAAATGTGTCATGGCTCGCTGTATGTCGTCATGTGGCTAGCCGATGAGTCTAGAGAATTCAATCTTCCTACACTTCCGCAGAGGCGTATTACCTAAATACGAGAGAAGTTGCCTAGCAAGTACGGCGTTCATTCTGAAGATTACTTACCGATATGTATGGTAACGCCAGTAGTGGCAAGAATGTGAACTGTTTGGAAACACGTACTGAAGTGAGTTTTTTTCTTACTGTCGGGATATGGGGAGAGGGTTAAGACGATTACTTACGTATTTGTTGACATTAACTTGGACGGTCAACATGGACACGGAGCATTTTGATTTGTGTTGTGGAATGTTACCGTACGCAATCGATGATAACAAATACCCTGCGTACGACTTGCCCGCGCAAAACACAGTTCGAAAGAGGTTATGGTAGCACACAGACTTTACAGACCGCCATCTGTTGCTACGACATTCAAGTTATACCGTACACGTTCTCAAGTTCAGATTGAACGCCTTGATTAATAGGCAACTTCTCTGACATAAAAGCTGAAACTCGCTTCAAATCGCTGACTCACAACAGTGACGTCATGACACACTTTGAAATGAACACCCAGTATGTCCCAATGAAGTAAATTTATAGCTAACTATGTAAACAAGTAGGTCTACTTTTATTTCGAAAGAGGTACAGTTTTTAACTTAATAACTCAGTGTGCGAGCGACCGTTCACAGGAATGGGAATGAGCAGACAGAGTTATCATGTTCCCAGCTGTCAATCATGCGCGCGCTCTTCGCATTTGTATTTAACAAGCGATTCCTGTGCGGCTCGATTTCATTTCGGTCCAGTCAAGGAAGGGAAGAATGACTGACGGGCATAGAATATCGTCTTGTAATTATACAGTTGTGCCAACATACCGCGCCGCAGCGGACAGACCATTACTAATCATCCAGTCAATTGCTGCCAGAGATCAAGAAGACTCAGATTGTACTTGTAGGCGAAGGTCTCCACTTCATGAATGGCTAAGTAAGGGATTTCTTGATAAGTTTGAAGGATCTTATATTGATTGACCAGAAACAACGTTACTATAATCAGCGTGTTTAAATCTTAAGATTGGCTGGAACGAGAAATACAGAAATAAACAGATTAGGTCTAAAGTGGCTATGGAGAGAACTAGGGTATATAAACACGAAAACGATTGAAAGAATAGTAAAAGAGAGGGCAAACGAAATATAGAGACAAAATATTTTTAGTAATATTAAAGACCTAGGATCACTGAAATACTACTGCGTGTTCAGTTCAAAGTGTGTCATGGCTCGCTGTATGCCGTCATGTGGCTAGTCGATGAGCCTAGAGAATTCAATCTTCCTACACTTCCACAGAGGCGTATTACCTATGTGCCAGAGAAGTTGCCTAGCAGGTACGGCGTTCATTCTGAAGAGTACTTACCGATACGTACGGTAACTCCTGTAGTGGCAGGAATGTGAACTGTTTGGAAACACTTACTGAGGTGAGTTTTTTTCTTACTGTCGGGATATGGGGAGAGGGTTAAGACGATTACTTACGTATTTGTTGACATTAACTTCGACGGTCAACATGGACACGGAGCATTTGATTTGTTGTGGAATGTTGCCATACGCAACCGATGATAACAAATACCCTCCGTACGACTTGCCCGCGCAAAACACAGTTCGAAAGAAGTTACGGTAGCACACAGACTTTACAGACCGCCATCTGTTGCTACGACGTTCAAGTTATATCGTACACGTTCTCAAGTTCAGATTGAACGCCTTGATTAATAGGCAACTTCTCTGACATAAAAGCTGAAACTCGCTTCAAATCGCTGACTCACAACAGCGACGTCATGACACACTTTGAAATGAACACCGAGTATAGGGAGGTTAAACAGTTTTGGAAACAGGAAGAATATATTAGACTAAATTCAAGGGAAGAGAGAACAGGAATGGCATGGTGGAGATTAGGTATCTGGAGACTCAAGAATTAGAGAGGGAACGTAGAGAAGGATAAATGTCCTTTGTGTGGACTAGCTGAAGACGCAATGCATATTGCGTTAGAGTGTCAGGCAACGAATGATTTGAGACACAGTTGGGTGGATAACAAATTTCTACAAATAAACGCTATAGTAGCTTATAAAAAAATGATGGTCCCCTTAACGCCAGCAGTCTGCATAAATTAGGAAAATTTCTTTTTAGAGTTAAAATTAGATGAGAAGAGAAAGTCAAAGCTCTAACGGATATGGAATTATAAATGTTGAGTAGTCGGACACGATGGGAGACTATAAAAAGTAGTTAATGAAGTTAACAGAGTAATTTTTAAGAGATTGAGTATCAGTGGCGTAGCGTCAATGTAAGCTAAAAAGCTTAGCTTCCCCAATTAATAATAATTTCATAATAAACCTGCAGTTTATGGAGAAAATTATTTATTAATCTTAATAGAATTTATATTTACGCGTTAAATATTGTGATGCGGCAGCTCAGGATGATTTGTGATCCAGCAGTAAACAAGAAGCCTGCACACACCAGCTTCCAAGCAGACCGGTTTCTTCTGTGTAATCCACCCCGCAGATTTTCCATCCCTTTCTAACTAAACTACCCTAGTCGCCTAGCTTTAACATTTAAAATAAGTAGTTTCCGAGTTATCCCTTTTCGTCAGTTGTGTTCAGTTGAAGTGTTAGTGTGCAGTGTGGCTGATATAATAAATAATGAGCGAAATAACAGTTCCTGACACTGATT
This sequence comes from Periplaneta americana, assembly GCF_040183065.1. Classification (NCBI taxonomy): domain Eukaryota; kingdom Metazoa; phylum Arthropoda; class Insecta; order Blattodea; family Blattidae; genus Periplaneta; species Periplaneta americana. The sequence continues at coordinate 22,571,348 of NC_091122.1, read as the reverse complement.
TACTTGAATTTTTTTTAGGACGATTGTATTATCAAGACTGACTTACGAACAAAAGTGTGATTTAAAAAACAAATGACCGACTCTCTTGCTGTCAATGAAGGACACAACCAAAAGACAGACGCATATTTACGTAATGATACTAATATTGTGATTTCTCTAAGTATGACAGGGAGTGAGCTAATGTTATACGTATACGTGTCTATTTGTTAAGAGATATGTGTAAACCGTGAAATCATATTTTACTACGTATCATTTGAGGTCATGCCTTATTGGTGTTACTTACGATATTCCAACCAATCTTCGATGCTGACTTGAAATTGACTACTATTTATTTTAAGACTGTATTTTTGTAATACGTTTGTTTTCTCATATTGCATGAAAGACAACTTGAGTTAGCTTCCCCTGCTCAAAATTTTATGCTACGCCACTGTTAAGTATAGAAGTGAAAAAGCTAAAGTAAGAGTTTTAAGTACAAGAGCTATTATTATTATTATTATTATTATTATTATTATTATTATTATTATTATTACGTTGTACCGGGGATACTTACAAGTTCAATACGTAGTTGTTCTTGTAATGTTTGTATAGACAGTGATGGCGGATTAAGAACTGGAACACATCTAATCCACCATGACACGAACAGAGATTGATGAAATAAAATATTATTATTATTATTATTATTATTATTATTATTATTATTATTATTATAAATCCTAAGGCTCTTGAATCACATTTTTATGTAGTGCATGTTTTTACAATTTTATATGATTTTTTTATGAAATAAACTTCATTGTGCAAAAATAAATACTTTACAGTTATGATTACCTGGAACAGCAGACGAGAAGAAAATAACTTCACACTTGTTTACGGGTCCCAACTCCATGCCTATAATTCATATCACAGCATATCATACTGGATGTTTACTAGAGAAATCAAGAAAATTCTGATTGGTAAATTTTATCATGCAGCATTTCTCTGAAGTTCAGATTTTTGCTCATTATTGTTTCGCTCCAATTCTCTTACTCTTCTAAATATTTCAGATTATTTTCGTTCTCACCTTGTCCTGTTTTGTATTGTATTGTATTTATTAACATTCCATGGTATTCATACATGCTTACAGCTAGAATATGGAACAAGTCAAAAAACTTTATACTATTATAAAATCTTAATTTATAGTCACAGTCTAGATGAAATATATACACACGAGATTTACAATATAGTCTACTAGAACAACACATAGTTTTAGTATCAATTTCATGAAGTGTTATTGAATGTCATGAATTCACCTACAGAATAGAAGGCGTGAGAAATTAGGTACTTCTTTAATTTGGCCCTAAATAATTTTATGCTTTGTGTTTCATTTTTTATATCGATAGAGAGGCTATTAAAAATTTTTACTGCCATATAACGCACTCCTTTTTGATAGCACGATAGACTTGCCGATGGAGTATGAAAGTCATTTTTTGACGTGTATTTATGCTATGAACTGTTGAATTAGTTACAAAGTTTTCACGATTACATACAAGGAAGACTATTAATGAAAAGATATACTGACAAGCCATGGGCATTATTTGTAGTTTTTGGAAAATAGTCCTACACGATTCCCTAGATTTGGCATCTACTATTATTCTAATTACTCTTTTTTGTAATAGAAATATATTGTTACTATCTGTGGAATTTCCCCAGAATATTATTCCAAAACTCATTACTGAGTGGAAGTATGCAAAGTATATTGTTTTTAAGGTAGGCCTATTGATATTTACTATCTTTTGCATAGATCTAATAGCAAAACAAGCTGAATTTAGTTTGGGGGTAATTTCTTTAATATGATTTTTCCAATTTAACACATTATCGATTTTTAAGCCAAGAAATTTGGTTGTTGTTGTTTCTAATAGGGATCTATTGTTAATTATTGCGCTAGAAATTTGCGACATTGAATTTGGACAGGATTTAAATTGAATTATGTTAGTTTTGTTACAATTTAATACTAATTTATTGACTGAGCACCAGTCACATATTTTGAAGAGGATTTCCTCTGTTGAAGATTGGAATGTGTTGGAGTTATTGGCTGTAATTACTATACTTGTGTCATCTGCAAATAATATGGGATGACCTACATCTTTTATAAGGGGGACAAGATCATTTATAAACACTAGAAAAAGTAGGGGACCTAATATTGATCCTTGAGGAATTCCATTATTAATAGTTCCCCATGTCGATGTAGATTTCATAGTTATCTACACAGTGCCTCATATCAACATCTTTTGCCATTATTTTGGGATCTCCCTCTCCCAATCCTCTTACATTACACCTAAATTGCTTCGCCTTTACTCATATACCTCACATCTGTCTAGTCTTCTTCTCGCCTTCTTATTTAGCTCTACTTTTCCTCCTGTCCCCCACCCTATTTTTTTTGCTTCACTTCTCCTCCTGCTCCTTGCTCTTTTTCTTTCCCCTACCAACCAGTGACTCAGTCAATTCCTTTTCCTCTTCCTGATCAGTTTCAGCATCATTTTTTCTTCACCCACTCTTTCCAACACAGCTTCATTTCTTAATCTGTCTGTCCATTTCACACGCTCCATTCTTCTCCATAGCCACATTTCAAATGCTTCTATACGCTTCTCTTGACTTCGTCGTAATGTCCATGCTTCTGCCCATATAATGCCACACTCCGTACAAAGCATTTCACTAGTCTCTTCCTCAGTTCTTTTTCCAGAGGTCCGCAGAAGATGCTCTTTCTTCTATTAAAAGCTTCCTTCGCCATTGCTATCCTCCTTTTGACTTCCTGGCAGCAGCTCATGTTACTGCTTATAGTACACCCCGAGTATTTGAAGCTGTCCACTTGCTCTACTGTCTTATTTAGAATTCGCAAGTTTATTTTTTTTTTACTTTTCTTCCTATAACCATGGTCTTCCTCTTAATCGCATTTATCTTCATCCCATAGTGCTTACAGCTGTCATTTAGCTCCAATAGCATATCCCTTAGTATCATCTCCTTTTCTGCTAACAAAGCCATATCATCAGCGAATCTTATGCACTTTATTCTTCTTCCTCCTACTATCACCTCTCCATGCCGCAATGAGATAGAATCCATTGGAAAGAAATTTGTTTATTTTGTTACTGGAGGTGGGTGACAAAGTTATTAATATCCAGTGTTAAGATTGGATTTGTATGCTTTGCTAGGGTATATATGGATGTATTATTTTTAATGTACCGAAGTACATATGATATTTCCATGCAGACATTCTGCGTCATCATACGATGAAAGAGTAATGGAACGGAGAAAAATTTTCTCCGGCGCCGGGATTTGAAACCCTGGTTTTCAGCTCTACGTGCTGATGCTTTATCCACTAAGCCACACCGGATACAACTCCGACGCCGGTTAGAATCGTCTCAGATTAAGCTCCAACTCTTGGGTTCCCTCTAGTGGCCGCCCTCTGCACTACGTCATAGATGTCGGATCCCGGCCAACTAGTCACTCATATCGAGTGCACCTCAGCACATGTGCAGGACTTCGGTCCTGCGTTCATAGATATCTTTGACGTAGTGCAGAGGGCGGCCACTAGAGGGAACCCAAGAGTTGGAGCTTAATCTGAGACGATTCTAACCGGCGTCGGAGTTGTATCCGGTGTGGCTTAGTGGATAAAGCATCAGCACGTAGAGCTGAAAACACGGGTTCAAATCCCGGCGCCGGAGAGAATTTTTCTCCGTTCCATTACTCTTTCATCGTATATATGGATGGTTTGACATATGATAGAATAACAATTTTTGAAACGTTTCAGTCCTAAAGATTAGGTTTCGTTGAGCATTCCATATTGCTAAGATTTCACAGTCAAATTTAATAGTGTAACACAAAAATGTATTATTGATGCTATTTTTACGTATATCAGCTCAATGAAGAGCTGAAATGCCGAATTCAGCTCTTTGCCAATAGCCATAATCATGTTTTATATTTCTAATATCAAATGCACGAGAAAGTCCAAACGTTTCCTGTGTAAAGTCCTCTCTTTTTGGGATGTTTCTTTCAAATTATCTCTGATGGTTTTAAAATGAAACATGTATATCAGTGTACACGTGAATTAGTTTTTTTTAAAAAGTCAGTGAGTACCAATATCCTAGCTCTTGAAAACAATTTCAGCTAAACAGCAATATGAATTTATCATCACTTTAATTGACATGATGGTGGTAGTGGTGGTGGGGGGAGAAAGGGAGTGGATTGGAAAAGCAACAGACGACGAACGAAGCCTTCATGATGAGCAACCATGTGACATATACACAGAAAAAAAAAAAGAGGTCCGGATAAAAAATTATATCAACTAAATGAACCCCTCTAACCTCCCAAACCATCAGTACCACCATCTACTTTTGATAATCATACAGTTGCAAATACCACCTCTAACACGTACATTCATATTAGAATCATTGCGTAAAAAAATATCTGCAGGCCAAAAAAAAACATTAGTGATTATGAAGTACGACCTTTTTATATTAAAAAATCTGCACGTGAACGTGTCTCTATATGCATTAAAATGTATGTATGTTAATTAAATAATAAAAAAAGGTCCCGACTCTGAGAGTGAATAAGTGAGGCTTGCGAAAAGGGGCGACGGTATAAGGGGGTGGGGGTAGAGGAGAGTTTAATACCCACATATGTAGATAGGGTAGTGATCTACAAAGGTAACAGTAAAGCCATTTTGACGTCATAATGGGGCTGTGGTGGATAGCAAGAGAGTTCGCGGCGGTAGGTAGCAGAGAGGTGACATGCACACAGGGAAGGGATAGGGGATGTATGCGTTAAAAGTAGATTAATTACTCCATCGTCGCTGTGGTTATACCTTGCCGTAACCAGCCCATCCACCACCCCCTCCACGTACATTCATTCGTTCTCACATATGTTACTGTTATAGATATTTGTGTACACGACGACACAGCGTGTACTCCGACCACTGTTTACTGGAACCCCCTTTGGACCTATTGTACCTCAGAAAATTAATAAATTGTTCAGCGCATTCCGTTCTTTTTCGGATATCAATTTTGCATTCTGCAACATTAATTGCTTTTCTCCACTTATGAATTTTGCAATTCATTTCAGGGGTGTGTTTCAGATAAGTCTGTAATCAATAATATTGTATATACGAGCAAGCTGTAATTAATGTTCAGTCTTAATAATAATAATAATAATAATAATAATAATAATAATAATAATAATAATAATAATGTTTTATTTTCGCTGGCAGAGTTAAGGCCATAAGGCCTTCTCTTCCACTCAACCAGCCTTAATCAATACAATACATAAATTTAAATTACAAATATTTACACTACACTTAAAAGGTTCTCCAGCAATATTCTTCACTACACATTTATTTAAATTTAGATAAATCTATAAGGTAAAGTAGTAACTTAATTTATGAGCTAATTTAATTCAATGAATTATAATTAATTTAATATTTGAGATAGTTAGTAAAATGATGAAAATTAATTTAATATAAGCTTACTAGGACTATGTTACAGGGAGAATATATATATTTCTATTTCTATAATGACAATATTAATGTAATTGCCATTAGAGGTTTTGTAAATCTATTTAGAGAAATTAATGATAATAATAATAAGAATGGACAGATGTTAGTTTCGTTATAAGTAACAAATATTAATCAGCAATTCATCTGTTAAGTAAGAATTCATGTAATTTTGACCTAAATGAAGTTATTGTCCAACAATCCCTTATATCACTCGGAAGCGAGTTCCAATTTCTAGCAACTGAAACTGTATAGGATGAAGAATATAAAGATGTCTTGTGGTAGGGTATAATGAGTAAATTGTTATGATGAGATCTTGTACTTAGCTGATTGTATGCGGATAAATTTTGAAAACAAGAAGCCAAATAGATTGGGGTAGCGGTGCGCAGAATTTGAAATAAGAGAACAGGAGAATGCAGGGCTCGTCGATCGCTTAACCTTAGCCAAGACAGAGTTTGGAAAGACGGGGAAACATGATCATACTTACGAATATTACAAATATAACGGACGCACGCATTATGCAAACGTTGTAGCCTGCTGCTCAGATTTGCATTGAGGTTACTTGATATAACATCGCGGTAGTCAAAGTGTGGCATCACGAGTGTTTGTACAAGGATTAATTTTAATTTATCAGGAAGAAAGTGCTTCAGTCGCTTTAATGAGTGAATAATGGAAAATATTTTTTTGGAAGTGTGATTCACTTGTTCATTCCATTCCAGGTGACAATCCATATAAATACCAAGGTTCTTCACAGTCGTACTGTATGGAATAGTAGTATTATTTACAATTATCGGTGGCAAATTTTGTTTGTCACACTTCGATCTTTGATGTTCTATTAAGATTGCCTGCGATTTACTTGCATTTAAATTAAGTCCGTGCGTTTTCGACCATATGGATATAGAATTCAAGTCATCATTAACTTATTGACTTATCATAATATTGTAATACAAAATCAAGGGACAACTTTATAGTGAACACCAAAATCTTCTTTGGGCGCTAAACTAATTGGACTTACTTACTTACTTACTTACTTACTGGATTTTAAGGAACCCGGAGGTTCATTGCCGCCCTCACATAAGCCCGTTATTTATCCCTATCCTGAGCAAGATTAATCCAGTCTCTACCATCATATCCCACCTCCCTCAAATCCATTTTAATATTATATTCCCATCTACGTCTCGGCCTCCCCAAATGTCTTTTTCCCTCCGGCCTCCCAACTAACACTCTATATGCATTTCTGGATTCGCCCATTCGTGCTACATGTCCTGCCCATCTCAAACGTCTGGATTTTATGTTCCTAATTATGTCAGGTGAAGTATACAATGCGTGCAGCTCTGCGTTGTGTAACTTTCTCCATTCTCATGTAACTTCATCCCTCTTAGCCCCAAATATTTTCCTAAGAACCTTATTCTCAAACACCCTTAATCTCTGTTCCTCTCTCAAAGTGAGAGTCCAAGTTTCACAACCATACAGAACAACCGGTAATATAACTGTTTTACAAATTCTAACTTTCAGATTTTTTGACAGAAGACTAGATGACGAAAGCTTCTCAAAATAATTGGACCAAGGAAAAAAACTGGAAGACCTAAACTACTCTGGTTTGTTGATGTCCAAAATTACATAAAGGAAATTAGGTTAAAAGAGATGGACATTGAAAGCACAGGATCGATCTGATTGGAAGGCTGTCATCAGCGAGATCAAGGTTATACAGAAAGGACCATAGTGTCTAGAAGAAGACGAAGAACCAATAGTAAAGCGAATGTTATGTAACCTCATTACGAAAGCCAAGCCTCAGTTTATAGAAGTCCATCTCGCTACAGTGAATTCGATCAAGAATTTTTAACCAAATAGCTAATAATTGACGCAGAAGTTTCCCGCTTACAGTCCTTCTTGTTCATATTTCATTCTCTTTTTCTTTTCATAGTTTTCTGCACAAGGGCAGATCTTCCACTGCAAACTCAGATTTCTTCAATCTTTCCTATTTTCTGCCTTCCTCTTTGACTCCGCATATGAACCATACATCTTAATGTCGTCTATCATCTGATAGATTCTTCTGACCCGAATCTTTTTCTGTTACAATATCATTCTTTCTTCACTCACTCTTTCCAACACAGCTCCATTCCTCATTCTGTCTATCCATTTCACACGCTTCATTCTTCTCCATATCCACATTTCAAATTCTTCTAATCGCTTCTATTCTTCTGCCTCATACAATGCCACACTTTACACAATAGGCTGAAGGACTTTATTAATAGGGTTAAGGACTTCATTAATAGACGGTAGTATAATATGCACACTATTTAAAGGGTGTAATTGATGTTTTGTTATGTGAAGTGTTGTATCAGTGAATAAGTGTGTTGTGTAATTGATGTTTTGTTATGTGAAGTGTTGTATCAGTGAATAAGTGTGTTGTGTTAGTGAAGTGTGTTGGGTCAGTGAAGTTTTATAGTTTCTAGTGGTAGGGCAAAGTATTTGAACAGTGTAATGTTTTTGAAGTGTTAGTGAAATCAGGATAGTATCAGTAAAATGTGTCGTAATATCAGTGCAGTGAGTGAGTTGACAGCGAAATGAGTGTAGTGCTGAAAGATGCTTCTGCATGTATGAACATATTATACTCGTGGGTTTTTAGTTCGAACTTAGGGTTAAGATATAAATTAGATTTACTTTAAATGTTAATTTATGTGATCGTGCATCATTTACTTTAGGATGCTCCTTGTTAATTTTATTATACTATTGTTATTATTATTTATTTATTTATTATTATTATTATTATTATTATTATTATTATTATTATTATCATCAATTTGTTATTAATTGTGTTCATTATTAATTGTCATTATAGCGTGTAATTAGTTACCACTACCACCAGATATTTACCCATTTGCAGTGTGTGTACATACATACATACATACATACATACATACATACATACATACATACATACATACATACATACATACATACAGATGTCCGCAGAAAATGTCAGTAGGGTGATGTACATAAGAGGCTTACTTCACAAATATAATCTAAAGTAATGATCGTTTGTAAGCTCTGTGTGAAGTTTGTTTTAATGTATTACAGACTTGTCACGTTTTAATGTTTTAAAGTTAGGTTTTGAACAATTTTCAGGGTAAAGACAAACGTGATGAATCTCTGCAAGCTCTAGTTAAACATCTGCGTGACTCATACATTCCCCGCAGAAGTAAGTGGATGGTTCTCTTTCCAGAAGGAGGATTTCTTAGAAAGCGCAGGGAAACTAGCCAGAGGTTTGTAACTAATTCGTATGCAATGAGTTATTTTTTAATGTTGCATGGAATTTTTAGCCTCCTGCTACAAATAGTATATAGTTCTGAACTTAGATCTTTTATACTCTTACCTCACAAATATTGTATTAACTTATTTGCACTGAATTATCCACTTGCACACCAGAGATAGTTAAAATAACGGTTTCAGTCTATGAAAGTGTTTGATTATCCTGTTAATAGATAATATTCATCAGTATTCCCGCATAATCGTTGTATTGCGTTAATGTGAGCATTATTTCATATCCTTACTGCTTGACCTTGAAAGTAATATATATGTACACAGTTAATCACCTGCTGTAGTGACTGGAAGAAACAACTGCAGTGATGTAACAATGTGTACCTTAAATATTACCTCAACCTTGTCATGCAAACACTTTCACTCTGTTAATTTGTTAGTACTGTCCGTCATAATATATACGCACGCCATTCAGATAATTAAAATTACAATTCTTATACGATAATGTATTTCGGTTTTTTCGTAAGCTTTTTTGTGGCACTTAGGTTTATTTGTTGTAAGCAAAAAAAATTCTGGTTACCAGATAAACAATAAGAAGTACATTTAATTCATTTCCGTTAACTTGTTGTGTATGTTAAATTTGTACAAAGAAAAGTGAAAGCTGTAATATTTTTTTGCACAGGTTTGCACTGAAGAACAATTTACCAGTATTACAACATGTGTCTTTGCCAAGAGTTGGTGCCCTTCAAACTATTGTGGACACTGTTGGTCCAGACAAAAGTAGCAATCCTGGGGGTAACAATAACACTGATCCAACACATAACTTAGATGATATGATTTGTATTTTTACTTAATTGTAATATAGAGTAATAATAGAAACGTTTATACAAATAACAGTATTTTATTAACTAGAAATACATAAGAGTAATTGTTGAAAATGTTCCTTTGTCTATTAAAAGCTTCCTTTGCCATTGCTATCCTCCTTTTCGCTTCCTGGCAGTAGCTCATGTTACTACTTATAGTACACCCCAAGTAGTTGAGGCTATCTACTTGTACTTGTACCCCTTTTATAGTTCGCACGTTAACTTCTTCATTTTTCTTCCGATAACTATGGTCGTCTTATTTGCATTTACTTTCATTCCACATTGCTCACAGCTGTCATTTAGCTCCTGTAACATACCCCTTAGTATCGTCTCCTCTTCTGTTAACAATTCCATATCATCAGCAAATCTTAAGCATTGTTCATATTAAGACCAAGATAAAACGAATCTTCGAATCGCTGTGAAATCATATTGAACACCTGCAATGGAAAACATTCAAACTTTCCATTTCTATATTTACCGTTGTTCCATTGTAAGCAAAATTACACATTTCTCCGCCATGAAAACTGTTGCAGCGGCCATAAAAATCAGTGGAACAACACAACAGGTTCCATTCAAGCCTATTACAATGCTGGCGCCGATGTCTATTTTAATTTAGCACGCGGGAACTCCTGTTATCAAACTTAATCCCCCCCTCACTCCTCATTTTCGGGGTGTTTCCGTACGTCACCGCATCATGTACTATCAGATCTGTAACGCCCATTTCATTATGTTTTACATTCGAGGTCATTCAACTTAAAACCGCTGAGAGTCCGCGAGGGACTCTAATTATAGCAAGGTGTTGAGCACAAATGTGACGCATCAATCCATGTGTGCATTCAGGTTAATTAAATTGCATTGCCGTCTCTTGAATTTGCATTATGTTTCAATACAATAAGTACTGTCCAGACATACCCTGCCTCAAACCTCGGTCATTACTATCTACTAGCTATCATCCTCCATCTCCTCTTCGTCCTCTCTATCCTCCTCCATCCTCCTCTCGTCATCCTTTATCTTATATTTTTATCATTTTATAAGAATTGGTTTAAAAAAAAAGTACAGTGGTACTGCAAAAAAGACAATTTCCTATTTTCGCGAAAATATACTTACTTATAAATGGCTTTTAAGGGAAGACTCCACTGAAAATCATGAAAATTTTTCCAAATTTTTTTAGCTATTTCACTTATTCAGAATTTATATTTCCATACCCCAAATGGATTCAGCTCAATTCTGATTACAAATACTCGTATGTTTACACTTTTTAAATTAAGGCTGAAAGGGGGCGTGGAATTTAAAGAGCTGTCAAAATTGTTTTTCATCGAAGAATTCTTTTTTAAAATTTATGATTACAAATATAGTAACTATTTGTTGGCTCCCTGAAGTTACTAGATGAATGTAGCAGAGGAGAATATTAATTTACATAAATATTCATTTTATTTTCAAATCTATTTTACTGTGTTCATTTTTGTTGATTCAACACCAACTTTCCTATGCCAAATATTAATCAATCTGGATGAAATTTTTACTGCAAGTATTTATGAGGTAGCTGCATGTTTCTATGCATTTTGTGTGAGAAATGCTGAGAGTTTATTTTATTAATATTTTTTTAAGAAAAATATTAATAAAATAAACTAGCAGCATTAAGAAAATTTTGACAGCTCTTTAAATTCGACGCCCCCTTCCAGCCTTAATTTAAAAAGTGTAAACATACGAGTATTTGTAATCAGAATTGATCTGAATCCATTTGGGGTATGAAAATATAAATTCTGAATAAGTGAAATAGCTAAAAAAATTTGGAAAAATTTTCATGATTTTCAGTGGAGTCTTCCCTTAAGGAACCCACAGGTTCATTGCCGCCCTCACATAAGCCCGCCATCGATCCCTATCCCGTGCAAAATTAATCCAGTCTCTATCATCATATCCCACCTCTCTCAAATCCATTTTATTATTATCCTTCCATCTACGTCTCGGCTTCCCCAAACGTCTTTTTCCCTTCGGCATCCCAACTAACACTCTACAAGCATTTCTGGATTCGCCCGTACGTGCTACATGCCCTGCCCATCTCAAACGTCTGGATTTAATATTTCTAATTATGTCAGATGAAGAATACAATACGTGCAGTTCTGTGTTAAGTAACTTTCTCCATTCTCCTGTAACTTCATCCCTCTTAGCCCCAAATATTTCCCTAAGAAGCTTACTCTCAAACACCCTCAATCTCTGTTCCTCCCTCAAAGTGAGAGTCCAAGTTTCACAACCATAAAGAACAACCGGTAATATAACTGTTTTATAAATTCTAACTTTAAGATTTTTTAACAACAGACTGGATGACAAAAGCTTCTCAACCGAATAATAACAGGCATTTACTATATTTAATCTGCGTTTAATTTCCTCCCGAGTGTCACTTATATTTGTTTTTGGCGATAAGCTTCGTTATATTCGACTTCCTCTTTCAATTTTTCATATCAATTCTTCCATTTTTCTCTCTCTCATTTCTTTTATCCCTGTATCATTAAGGTTACAGTGAAGTAAAACAATCTTTTTCTTTACGAAAAATGTCTTTTTTTTTAATCTTAAAAATATATCGATCCTTATAGTTGCTCCTCGAAAAATTTCTAACGTTTGCCTCCCAAAACACTTGTTTTGGCATCCATTTTTAAACGCTGTCTCTGCTGTTTTAACTTAATTTTTCTCTGTTTCCGGTTTTCGCATTTTTCCCACGTTCAAAACCTTTCACCGATTTTGAGCTAGCTGCATGGAATTTTTTCCACTCCTCTCTCAATTTATACTGTAAATTAAATTAATTTATGTTTTATTTGGAGCACTCAGATGGATGGATTACGTCTAAGTATGACGAGTGTGTCTCGGTTGCAGCATATAAGAAATGATTTTATTAGAGCAGAGATGGAAGCAGAAGAAACGGTAGCAAACAGGATTGAGGAACGGATACTGCAGTGGTACGGGTATGTACGAGGCGTGTTCTTAAAGTAAGTTCAGTTTTCAATTATAGCCGTCGCATCGCTGCAATCGTTATTTTGCACGTGTTTTCTTCTTCAGTCCTCAGGCAAGCTGTGCATGCAGTTTCAGAGCTTCAGTCCGTGTGTGTGGTTAGTTGTGATCAGTTGAAATGATTAAAGTGATCGAGCACCCCGCCGACTGTGAGATGCGGTCTGTTATCCGTTTCTTGAATGCGAGAAACATCAAACCAGCTGACATTCATCGTCAACTTTGTGAGGTGTATGGTGATGATGCCATTAGTCCAGAAACGAAACTCCGACATACACTTTACAACCAATATCTTATATCAAGAACACAAATACGACAACAGACACATCAAAACTGGAATACTAGATGGACGACATGCACAACCGGATCATTAACAAGAGACACCTTCTTCCCAACAATCCACGATCGACTCAAAAGCCATCACTTCAAACCTACTTTCGTAACAACGCAGTTTCTCTCTGGACATGAGAAATTTGGAACTTACTTCGACAGATTCAACATTCCAGCAGACATCGACTCTACATGCTCCTGCCGCGAAGACCTTCACAGTGTGAAACACCTTCTATTTGACTGTCCTATTATTGAAGCAAAGAGAGTTCACATAAAGACACATCGTCTGGACTGCGACACCGAATACAGGACTCCACTATGTGAAGTGATCAGAAAACCTTGTTGCCACAGACAATTTACAGACTTGCTAAACTTTAAAAACTTTAAAAGACTGTAGATACATATTTCACCATTATCTGTGTAAAAATAAGTAGTATTGCTAAGTAGTATACCGTATAACAAAAACTAAAACCCTAGCATATCGCTTGGTGAATTAGGGTTCTTTTCCGCGGATATTTTATAATAATAATAATAATAGTGATGGAATGGTCAGGAGATGGGTTAGGAAGTTCAACGAGGGCCGCGTCTCTGTGCATGACAAGCAGCGTACCGGTCGGCCATCTTTGATCAATGACGATTTGGTGCGTGCTGTCGATGAAAAAATTCATGAGGACAGAAACAAATTGACCACCGTCCCTACAGCCCGGATTTGGTTCCGAGTGACTTTCATCTCTTCCTGCACCTCAAGAAGTTCCTCGGTGGTCAACGTTTTGATGGCGACGACACCCAAAATACTTTATTATCTGAAGAAGGGAATTCCCTGTTTAGCTCTATTTTTTGCTATTATTATCGCATTCGTAGGTTATTTTAATCCTATATTTTTTAATTATTGTTCCTATCCTACTATTTTATTCTTTTCATCTGAAAGATTTCTCGGGCATATCTCTCATAGTAAAAACTTTCTTCATCAAGTACTGCTCACATTTTCCGACAGAAAAACACCTTCATGTAGAACCAGACTTGGCTGAAGAGACTAATTGCTATGGGACTTTCAGAAAATGAAGATCAATAATCACGTAAAACTTGTAATCGAGGCCAAAAAAAATAATCTATATTTTAAATGACCGTAGTTTCCAGCTTTGTCTGTTTTAGGGTGCAGAAACATGTAACAAGCGGCTTAAAATCATTTAGGATAATTCTTCTCGTTTCAGTACACAAGTTTAAGTCTTTATACCATACCTGCACAAACAGCGCTGAACGAGAGCCGTATTTACCGCTCGCCGAAACGGAGAGGAAGATACGTCAGAATGACATAGACTTGCTATAGGTAGAGGAGAGGGAAACGACCATTCAGCTATCTAGTGGAGTGCAGTGTGTAGGCCTATTCTCAGTAACTGTTTCACGTTGCTTACCTACTGCTACAGTACAGTATGGAGGAATCTAAAAGACGGAACATAACATTTAACATTTAACGATTTACAGCTCGAACTTATTGATCTGCAATGTGAACTAAGGGCTAAAGATCGTTTGAATAATACTACTAGTCTGGTTGAGTTTACAAGACTAAACATTAGCAATAATATCCACGACTACACAGACTGGCTGTGAAAATGATTGCTATGTTTGGCTCAACAATTATATTTGTGAGTAACTGTTTTCTATAATCACCTTTAATAAAGGCAGACATCGAACATCTGTAACTGATGTTTCATTACGATCAGTAGGCTACTGTTCCTTTCAGCTGCCAACAGCATAAAACCTCGTTTTGATGTACTGATAAATAAAAATATAACAAAATGATATTGTTCATTTAAGTAGCAATAGAATTTCTATTATTTCTGTAAAATAAATAATTCTTTATTAATTAATAATAGTCCAAGAGAGTTTTGCAAAGACTGAACGGGAACTCATTTTATAAACACTCGTAATAGTACTTTCTTTTGTGTATATTTTGTACGAGATCACCCCTTCTTCCAGTTCACCCTTATACAGAGCGCAGCTAATATCTGCATTCCGCTCATGAGCTTAAATGTGCAGTTCATAATTCACATTTCTTGTGTATATTTCGTTTCTTACACTTTTGAAAGGAACAGTTATGAATAGCATTAGTCATGCTAACAAACGCCAGCAGAATTTGTATCATCAACATACAAATAATTCCTGAGAATTCTTAATCTAAAAATATACGTACAAATTTCTGTCATGACTATCGGGCCTACCACAACATACGTAAACTAAAATTATAGGCAGAGACTTGTAAATAGCACTAAATGGCTAATTCTACCCTTCGATATATATCTACGCAAATATATTTAATAATAAGATTATGGATAACGGGAAAAAGTTCTTCCTCTTAAAGCAGAAGAAAAAATTATAGTCTAACTCCAAATTACCTTGTGTTCTTGCATTCTTTTGCTTCATGCCTGAATAAGCAGTAGTAATAGGCTTTTCTTCTTACCTGAAATGAAAATAATACATTGTGTTATCGCCATGAACTATTAATATTTATCTGAGCTTTTAGTAAGTACTTTTTAACACCTAGCATATAATATAGGTAGTGTATTCGATGTACTCTAAATGTATTCTAAATGTCCTTTTTTCCGAGATGTTAGCATAAAATGTACTGTATAAGCATCGCCAATAGCATTCGCAATAAAGAATTATTTATTAATAATATAGATTTGTTATAACTAGAGTTCTGCGTTTGGTTACTTTGAATACAAGTTAGGTGTACATCGATCATAGTAGCTTCGGTAAACTAAGCAATCTTACCGTATGCATCGGTATTATGTATCTACATCTGTTTATTCGTGTACCTATGTAAGTCGGTGAATAACATGAATATCACTTGGGTTTATAACAAGAATAACGAAGTATACAGGGTGATTCATGAGGATTTACCACCACATACGGAGCTTATTTCCGAAGACATTCTGAGCAAAAAATGTCATGTAAACATTTGCCCTAATGTCAATATTTTCAGAGTTACACTACTTTGAAATTGTTAGTAAATTACCTTTTTTCTTTAGTTTTAAGGGTACAAAAATATTACAAACAGAGAATGAACTATTCAGAAGCGTCATTTCTTTAATTGGCCAGTATTCTGAAGCTAAAAATGTGTTGTTAATTGCTTTGTACAGACTTTGTTTTTCAATTTTTAACTAAAAATGAATCATTCTTACGCACTTAACACAAAAATTGTTACAAATCATACCACTTCAAGAATTTGATTCTTTACAGTTAAATTTATGCTTCCTAATGTAGTCTTGAAGAATTTACAAGAGTATCGTGATTTGTAATAAATGCGTAAGAAAATGTAATTTTGTAGTTAAAAATCGAAAAAAAAAAAATCTGTACGAGGTATAGAATTCACAACATATTTTTAGTTTAGTTTTAGTTTAGCTAATTAAAAAAAAATGATACTCCTGAATAGTTCAGTCTTTATCTGTAATATTCTTTTACCCTTAAAACTCAAGAATAATGGTATTTTACAAACAACTTCAAATTAGTATCATTCTGAAAATAATGAGATTAGGACAAATGTTTATATGACAAATTTTGCTCAGAATGTCTTCAGAAATAAGCTTCGTAAGGGACGGTAAATCCTTGTGAATTTAAAGGCAGCTTATATGCGATAAAAGATCATCTTTACTGAGGATAGACAAAACTTTAAGCATGATGGATGTTTACGTAGATGATGATTTCTTAAATTAGTTGTTCCTCCACCTGTTTTGTAATTTTTTCCACATAAATTATAAACACACGTATTATTTGGCTTCTTCCTAAAAAAAATTCCACACAACACTTTTCTTAGAGGAAATTTTCACAGTGGAACTTACACTTATGTACAACACAATAATTTAATAAGTAGTTGCAACTATCAGATCTGACGGTTAGAAAGCCATGTACCGCTTATCTTAAATAGCAGAAAGTTATAAAAAATGTAGATACAACATCGTTTGAAATCACGGATCATTTGAAATGTACCAGTAACCCGCACATTTACATCAGCCAATCAGGCAAGTGAAAATTGCCCGCCGTATGAAATGATCCAACACATTTATATTTAAGTCAATCAGAGAAAGTCAGAGATTAAGGTAGGCATATATTAACAGTTGAATTCGAGTCAAAATTATTTTGCAATCTATATTAAACAACTCCCGCGCCGTGGCGTCGCGGTCTAGGACATTCCGCCTAGGACTCGCGTTACGAAATGCGCGCTGGTTCGAGTCCTCATGGGGGAAGAAATTTTCTCATGAAATTTCGGCCAGTGTATGGGACCGGTGCCCACCCAGCATCGTGATGCACTTGGGGAGCTGCGATAGGTAGCGAAATCCGGTTGCGAATACCAGCTATAACGGCTGGGGGGGGGGGATCATCGTGCTAACCACACGATACCTCCATCCTGGTTGGATGATCGGCCATCTCTGCTTCGGCATGTGGGCGTGAGGCCAGCAGCCGGCTGGTCGGTCTACGCCCTTCACGGGCTGTAGCGCCACGGATTATTAATATTATTATTATTATTATTATTATTATTATTATTATTATTATTATTATAACATTAAACAACTAAAGCAAGATCCCATGCTTCATGTAGGAATAACACAAGAGAACAATTATTTGTTGACGGGGTTTACTGTATTTTAAAAAATAACTGGTAGTTCGGGTATTGATAAAATTAACTGGTTGTCAGGTTAAACCGGCAAACAAAAATAACTGGTATTTAACCGGTTAACCTAATGAAAATAACCGGTTATTTTTGCTCATCCCTATAAACGAGTGCCAGAAATTTATGGAGAAAATGAAAGCACGTTTAAACTAAACATTAAAGTTGAACGGGTTTAATTTATACAAAGTATAACTTTATTTGGAGAAAATGATCCTTAGACGAACAAATTAATTATCGATCACTATCGATTTAATGGGGCAGGTATCTTTGATCACCAGTGTACCTGTACTGTTTTCTATTAGATTAACATGAGTAACCTAGAATACCCACTCCCAATTCCTTTGTGCATATGGAATTCCTCTTGCACTAGCAGGGAATTCAGCATGGGTTTCCAGAGTAAAAACCATAAACTGGAGCTAAGGCTGCCTCCTTGTCTAGGCTGCCCCCATGTCTACTGCGTGTTCAGTTCAAAGTGTGTCATGGCTCGCTGTATGTCGTCATGTGGCTAGTCGTTGAGCCTAGAGAATTCAATCTTCCTACATTTCCACAGAGGCGTATTACTTATGTGCCGGAGAAGTTGCCTAGCAAGTACGGCGTTCATTCTGAAGAGTACTTACCGATACGTACGGTAACACCTGTAATGGCAGGAATGTGAACTGTTTGGAAACACGTACTGAAGTGAGTTTTTCCTTACTGTCGGGATATGTGGAGAGGATTAAGACGATTACTTACGTATTTGTTGACATTAACTTCGACGGTCAACATGGACACGGAGCATTTTATTTGTGTTGTGGAATGTTGCCGTACGCAACCGATGATAACAAATGTACCCTGCGTACGACTTGCCCGCGCAAAACACAGTTCGAAAGAAGTTATGGTAGCACACAGACTTTACATACCGCCATCTGTTGCTACGACGTTCAAGTTATACCGTACACGTTCTCAAGTTCAGATTGAACGCCTTGATTAATAGGCAACTTCTCTGACATAAAAGCTGAAACTCGCTTCAAATCGCTGACTCACAACAGTGACGTCATGACACACTTTGAAATGAACACCCAGTAGTATCAACACGTATCGAAATTTTATACTTTTCCTGTAATTTATATATTTGTTACTTATCATAAGGAATACTTAGAGAGACAGAGAGATAGGGGTTAGTGAAGGGTATACGTGCCACGGACAGAGGGAGGAAATCAACACAACCAACCCCATTCATAACGGCATAGAGAGATACGCACACATACGGGGCGTAATAAAAAATATGACGTAACTAATAATCCCAAGCCTCAATCAGAATTCCCCCTCCCTCTGTCCATCAAAAGCTTTCACCGAAGCCCCGAAGCGCAGTGTTTTTAACACCTACAGCAGGCATTGACACGGGCTCAACCTTGTAGATGACGTCTGTAAAGCAGCAATTCCATCGGGATGACTTTTTATTAAATCATGCGACTACTCCCCCACAACGGATTGGAGGTTTCACAACATGATTAGGCCTGCTGTTCCAATGCTGGACGAACGCTGGCTTTGCCTTTTCCACACCGGCAAGAACAATGAAGTTTACTTTACTATTATTTATCAGTCATCCTCGACTGTATGGTTGCTGGATCTCGAGATTCGCGGCTTCAAACCCGGCCAACAGAGGGATGGATTTCCGAGGCGATCAAAATTATTAGACTGGCTTACTTCGGGAAGAAAGTGAAAGTATATTTACGGCAAGTACAGTAGAAAAACTGTTCCTGATAGAGGGTTCGATGCAGATTTTGCCGGCTATTCGCAAACGTGTCAAAATTTTGAGGTCGCAAAGGGCTCGTCTCAATGACAGACGATAACGTAATATTGTCCCAACTCCATGGCTGTAATTCATATCATATCATACTGAATGTTTACTAGACAAATCAAGAAAATGCTGATTGGTAGATTTTATCATGCAGCATTCCTCTGAAGTTCAGATTTTTGCTCATTATTATTTAGCTCCAATTCTCTTACTCTTTTAAATATATCAGATTATTTTCGTTCTCACCTTGTACCATTTACCTACACAGTGCGTCATGTCAACATCTTTTGCCATTATTTTGGGATCTCCCTCTCTCATTCTTCTTATAATACATCTAAATTGCTTCGCCTTTACTCATTTGACCCACATCTGTCTACTCTTCTTTTGCCCTACTTCTCATCCTGATCCTCGTCCTCTTATTTTGCCCTATTTCTCCTCTTGTCCTCGCCCTCTTCTTCAGCCCTCCTTATCATCCTGCTCCTCTCGATCTTTCTTTGCCCTACGTCTCTTCCTGCTACTCGTCGTCCTCTTTTTTTCCTACTTTTCCTCCTGTCCCTCGCCCTCTTTCTTTGCCCTACTTCTCCTCCTGCTCCTTGCTCTGTTCTTTTCCATACCATTTTCCTTGTTACTCGTCTTCTTTTGCCCTACTTCTCCTCCTACTTCTCGCCCTCTTTCTTTGTCCTACGTCTATTCCTGCTACTCGTCGTCTTCTTTTGTTCTACTTCCTGCCTCTCTTCGTCTTCTTTTGCCCTACTTCTCCTCCTGGTCCTTGCACTTTTTCTTTGCCCCACTTCTCCTCCTGCTACTCGTCGTCTTATTTTGTTCTACTTTTCCACCTGTCGCACTCATTTTTCTTTTGCCCTACTTCTCCTGCTGCCACTCTTCGTCTTCTTTTGTCCTACTTCTCCTCCTGCTCCTCGCCCTCTTTCTTTGTCCTACTTCTATTTCTGCTACTCGTCGTCTTCTTTTATTCTACTTCCTGCGTCTATTCGTCTTCTTTTGCCCTACTTCTCCTCCTGCTCCTTGCCCTTTATCTTTGCCCCACTTCTCCTCTTGCTACTCGCCGTCTTATTTTATTCTACTTTTCCACCTGTCGCACTAATTTTTCTTTTGCCCTATTTCTCCTGCTGCTCTTCGCTCTCTTTCTTTGCCCTACTTCTCCTCCTGCTACTCGTCGTCTTCTTTTGTTCTAATTCCCCTAATGTCTCTCTCCCCTTTCTTTTGCTCTACTTCTCCTGCTGCTCTTCGCTCTCTTTTTTGCCCTACTTCTCCTCCTGCTACTCGTCGTCTTCTTCTGTTCTACTTCTCCTGCCCCTCCCCCCTTCTTTTGTCCTACTTCACCTGCTGTCCCTCCCCGTCTTTTGCTCTACTTCTCCTGCTGCTCCTCGCTCTCTTTTTTTGCCCTACTTCTCCTCTTGCTCCTCGCTCTCTTTCTTTGCTCTACTTCTCCTCTTGCTCCTCACTCTCTTTCTTTGTCCTACTTCTCCTCTTGCTCCTCGCTCTCTTTCTTTGCTCTACTTCTCCTCTTGCTCCTCACTCTCTTTCTTTGTCCTACTTCTCCTCTTGCTCCTCGCTCTCTTTATTTGCCCTACTTCTCCTCTTGCTCCTCACTCTCTTTCTTTGTCCTACTTCTCCTCTTGCTCCTCGCTCTCTTTCTTTGCCCCACTTCTCCTCTTGCTCCTCGCTCTCTTTCTTTGCCCCACTTCTCCTCTTGCTCCTCTCTCTCTTTTTTGCCCTACTTCTCCTCTTGCTCCTCGCTCTCTTTCTTTGCCCTACTTCTCCTCTTGCTCCTGGCTCTCTTTCTTTTCCCTACTTCTCCTCCTGCTACTTGTCTTTTGCCCTACTTCTCCTGCCCCTCGCCCCTTCTTTTTCCCTACTTCTCCTCCTGCTGCTCGCTCTCTTTCTTTGACCCACTCCTCCTCCTACTACTACTCCCACTCCTATTACTACTGCTTCTCGTCTTCTTCCTATTATTTCTTAACTTTTTCTTCGAAAATCTCCTCTTACTTGTTGACATTGTCATGTTGTTTCTCTAAGTCTTCTTATGGATTCTTTTCATTCTTTTTCATCTCTCTTCCCTTCCATTTCGTTAGCAATGTTATCATTCACTTTCTGTATTATGTTATGTGCTATGCATACGCATTTTTCTCAACCTGATGGCAGTACTGTCGGATTTTCGAGCTCCAGTCCTTCTCCTGAGCTGTCCTGAACCATTGTCACCTGATCCAGTAGGTACCGGCACACAAGAGTTGGTATGCTTGCAATATGCGGTTTGGCTTCAACGAATGGTCGCATATTACAGAGGACATGTTAAAGCATGGGCAAGGGGCAGCTCTCTGTCTGCCGCGTGGGGAGGAGAGCAGGAGGAATTGGCCATGAGTTATGTTGATGCTGTCGTTATTATTGTGGTGGGAATGGATGGCAGAGCGGACGGATGGATGGCTAGCTAGCTAGGACAGTAGGAAGACGCGCTCATGACAAACAGGAGCGATCAGCATTATAGAGGCTACTACATTATAATACATAGCATTCGGACCGCCACATTGTAGACAAATGGTCTCCGTTCCACTGCACACACGGAGCCCCTACAACTATTACCTGTCACCGGTACGTGGCTGTGGACTGATCACGATGCATGCCAGGATTCGTTTCGAATAGAGTTCCTTTCTTTTGTGTTACGTAACCCTTCTTAAAAGTTCGCGGCAGATATACTTTGTACAACACTGGGCTGAAAATGGCCTGTGTTTCTGAAATATCGCCGAGATTTTAAGACTCACATTAATATTTTCTCCACTGTAGTCCAAATTATTACAAATCCACCGAACCAATTTCCGCTCACAACAGACAAGTGGAATTTTCTCTCTCTCTCTCTCTCTCTCTCTGTCTCTGTCTCTCTCACTCTCTCATATACGTGTCCCAAAACGATCCATTCATTCATAATATTCTGCCCAAGAGATTCACTACAAATCACCCAGCATTCTCCAATCATTCTTTTTTTCTGCCTTATGATTCAAATTCAGGAGTGTATGTATGTATGTATGTATGTATGTATGTATGTATGTATGTATGTATGTATGTATGTATGTATGTATGTATGTATGCATGTATGTATGCATGTATTTATTCACACTGCAATGGGTATATACCCTGTGGCAGTGGTAACTAATTACACTCAATAATGACAATAATAAACTTATTAATTAAAAATACACTTAATAATAATACCAATAATTAATACAAATAATTAATACTAACAATAATTTATAATAATAATAATAATAATAATAATAATAATAATAATAATAATAATAATAATAATAATAATAATAATAATAATAATAATAATAATAATAATGATAATAGGGAATATCCTAAATTAAATGAAGCACGTTCACTTAAAATAACATTTTAAATAAATCTAATTTGTATCTTAAATCTAAGTTCGATCTAAAACCCACGAGTATGATATGTTCATATCTGCACAAGTACCTTTCCACATTACACTCATATCGCTGTCAACTCACTCACTGCACTGGGACTACGACACATTTCACTGATTCTATCCTGATTTCACTAACACTTCAAAAACATTTCACTGTTCAAATACTTTGCACTGCTACTATAAACTATAAAGCTTCCCTGACAGGAACACATTTCATTGACACAACACTAGTTTATCTTTCATTGTATTTATTAACTTGTATTCATTTCAAACTTACTAGCAATAAATTAAATAATTAAATTAATTAAATAAAAAATATCTTAATGTTGTCTATCATCTGATATCTTCTGCCCCAAACGTTTCTTCCGTTTACCATTCCTTCCATTGCATCCCTCAGTACATAGTTTCTTCTTAGATAGCGGCCCAGCAAATTTCTTTTTCTCTTCATGATCGTTATCTTCCAGCGTCCTATGAAGGGAGAACAATGAAACTCGTCACTATCATTTTTGGAAGATTTCTTCATATTACTCCTATATATGAAGGGTTCAGATCATAGTGGGCCAAGCGCCATTTACTAAAATCGTAGAAAACAAGGGTTAAAATGAAGTTATTAGCATAATTCAATGCAAACATATAGCAAGTAATATAAAGTATATACATTCAAACTAAATGATGTGTTAATCTTCATTAAACTATGGTATTCACTTAACTTTAACCCTTGCTTTCTCCGTTTTTTAATAAATGGCGCTTGGCTCTGAACCCTTCATATAAAGGTTCTGACAGGGCTAAAGGACGGTCTACATGTCAGCATCGTATTGATAATTGCCAAGCAAAACATCTCTCGCACTTCAAAAATAGTCGCCTATACATGGTGGAAGTGAAATAACCTTGGAGATTGAAAGTGATGATAGGGTACACTGAAATGAATCATCATCATCATTGGCCCTTGTAGTTTAGCCTTAGCCTCCCTCAGAACATCCGACCAATCACTCCTGTCTAATGCTCGTGTTCTCCATCTTCTAATTCCAACTCTTGTTAGGTCAGCCTGAACGTCATCCAGCCATCTCAATTTAGGTCGTCCGACTTTCCTTCTTCATACTGGCAACGCATCTAGTAGAGCTTTGGGTGTGCGATTGTTCACCTTGGCTACGTGTCCCAGCCACTCTAACCTTCTGAGTTTTATGTCAACAACAATGTTAATATCTTTATATAATTCATATAACTCAGCATTTGTTCTGATTCGCCAAAACCCTTGCTCATAAGTAGGCCCAAAGATTTTCCGTAATACTTTCCTTTCCCAGGCATTTAAGATCTTTATTGCCCTTTCAGATAGAGTCCAGGTTTCAATGAAATGAATAGAAAACCTGTATTATGTTTTATGATTAAATGCACGGTTAATTAGAAAATTAAGTTTGAAGTTACAGCAGTCCAGCAACATCGCCGCTAATACACTTTTCTCGTGATACAGATGTACGAGGTAAACGAACTCGGGGTTGTCTCACTAGATGAGCGGTTCTCTGGCGCTGTGTTGCAACCAAATCGCATGGTGCAGTGGCTTCAAATTAGAGATTTTTTAAAATTAAATTTACACGAAAACTGTCCACACTATTGAAATACGCCAGAGGGATAAATTATTCTGTATTAGTTTTCCTATCGATATGGACAAAAATCATGATGCTACTCGAAATAGTTACCGAATTATTTAAAGGGTGTAGTTCTCCAACCAGGAGATAAACCGTGAAAGGAATGTGCTTACTATTGCGTCATCTATTGGAGCGAAGTACATAGATAATATTAGAGTTATAATGTCAGTTTAAAAATCATGCGCTCTCCTCCATATGTTTTTCCTGTATGGAGGGATTAAAAGACCAAGAGATTAACAGTGATCTAATTTTGTAACTAGGGTAGTATAAAAATGTGTTATGGTTTGTGTTGTGAGAGCAAGCCAATAGAGATACGAGTACCCACGTGTGTGTGACCTTATGACATCTTATGACATCAACATTCATTCACAGCATCGCCCCGCTGCCCTTCATTCTCTGGAGACTTTCTCGTGGTTGGAGTACAGTAATTGATGTTTTGTTATTGAAGTGTTGTATCTGTGAAGAAGTGTGTTGTGTCAATGAAGTGTGAAGTGTGTTGTGTTGTGTCAGTGAAGTGTGTTTCTGTCAGTGAAGCTTTAGGGCCCTATTCATAGACATTTTTAGCGCGGGCTTCCGGTGGATGATCAGCGTTTTTCGTATTCATAAACCAGTGTTAGCGATAGGATATGATTTGAATTCTGTACAAGTAACCAGTGGATAGCCGGGGCTAGCTTAGTACGCTCGTAGCGCGTGCTGCGAAATGTCTATGAATAGCACCCTTATAGTTTATAGTGGCAGTACAAAGTATTTGAACAGTGAAATGTTTTTGAAGTGTTAGTGAAATCAGGATAGAATCAGTGAAGTGTGTCGTAGTTCCAGTGCAGTGAGTGAGTTGTCAGCGAAATGAGTGTAGTGCTGAAAGGTACTTGTGCAGGTATGAACATATCATACTCGTGGGTTTTAGTTCGAACTTAGGGTTAAGATACAAATTAGATTTACTTTAAATGTTATTTTAAGTGATCGCTCTTCATTTAATTTAGGATGCTCCCTGTTATTATTAATTTATTATTAATTGTATCTTTTATTAATTTTGTTTATTACTTATTAATTGTCATTATTGAGTGTAATTAGTTACCACTGCCATCGCGTATATACCCATTTACAGTGTGAATACATACATACATACATACATACATACATACATACATACATACATACATACATACATACATACATACATACATACATGCATGCATACATACATACATACATACATACATACATACATACATACAATAAGAGGGTGTTAAACATTTGAAGAAAAAAATTTTTTTTTCTGAAAAAAAAAATAAAGTATGAACTTTCCACCGATATGATATTATAGTTTTTTATTTTGTTACATTCCTTATAACATGAGCTATTCGCTTCGAAAATCTGCAAGCCTATTTCACTTCCTCCCTGTATAGGGCGCTTAATAGCCAAATGTAAGCCTAAGTACAAGAATCCATCCAGGGTCCGGCCCTCGAAAAGCCAAGTCACAGACGATAGGGCGTTTTCCTGATGATCTGGGTTGCGCTAGGAATTGGGTTCGATTCCACTTCGACTGTTTACATGGTTTACAAGCATTCGCGAGGAACCATGTGCCTATTTTTCAAAGCGACAAATCTGGCAAATAGCAAGTAGGTCTATTGATCATTCATTAATGGCTTTATTCATTCTTTTGTTAATGACATGCCCTTTTCATTTTTTTTTTTAATTTCTTAAAGGAAGATCGTTGGTATGGTGTACAAAAATGACTCAAATCAGTTTACCATAGATTTATTTCTAACGATCGTAACTTACTGATTTTTTTTTCAATAAGGTAAATTTGTTCTGTGAATTTAACTTGGATTGGTTAACTACTGTAACCAGAAATGAATCTTGATTTCTTTCCCCCTAACAATACATTTTATTTTTTTGGCACACTTTTTTCAGAAGCTATTTAATTCATGGTTATGAAATGTTTATGGCATGTTAATACATTGTTGTTTAGCCAACTGTCCGAAGACGGATCTGAACCTCACAAGTGATACCAACATGGCACCACTTATGAGGCAACTAGGCCAGGAGATAATGAGGTAGGATGGCCAGTTCCTTACCCCCCTTCATTGCATACATCGCTGATTAGCTACATATTACACTAATCAGACTTCATATGTTATATAAACAATCATTAGGCTTAATAATAAAGTTATTTTGTCCCGCGCCGTGGCGTCGTGGTCTAAGGCATCCTGCCTAGGACTCGCGTTACGGAATGCGCGCTGGTTCGAGTCCTCATAGGGGAAGAAGTTTTCTCATAAAATTTCGGCCAGTGTATGGGGCCGGTACCCTCCCAGTATCTTGATGCACTTGGAGAGCTACGATAGGTAGCAATGTACGAATACCATGGAATGTAAATAAATACAATACAATACAATTACAATATGGAACATGTCAAACGAAAAAAAAAAAATAATAGTATTATAGAGCCGTACTCAGACATTCTTAGCGCGGGCTTCCGGTGGATGATCAGCGAACTAACGTTTTTCGTATTCGTAAACCAGTGTTAGCGATATGATATGATATGAATCCTGTACAAGTAGCCAGTCGATAGCCGGGGCTAGTTTAGCACGCTCGTAGCGCGGGCTAGCGAAAAGTCTATGAATAGCACCCATAAAGTCTTAATTATAGTCACAGTCTAGTTGAAATATATAGGTTCAGAAGAGTTTTACAATATAGTCTACTAGTACAACACAAAGTTTCATGAAGCTGCCACGATTACATACGAGGAAGATTATTAGTGAAAAAATATACTGACAAGCCATGCGGGTATACCTCTTCATAGAACATCTTGTTATTCATCATCTTTTACAGTATTCACCTCGCGTCAATGGAATTCCTTGTCACAAAGTATTAGGGGCTGCAAGACAATAAACACCTTTAAGAACAGCTTAAAAGATAACCTTATTAGCATTTCACTCCAATCATACTGATTTAAACTATCACTGACTACATTGTTACTTCTTTCTTTTAGACATCATCCTGATTGTGCTGTACTTTCAAAATTGTCTCATAATAATCTCTTTCTATTATTTAATATTATTTGAAATATATTAACAACATTCTATGCATTTTAGCTTAATTCTGCTACACAGTTTATTTCAGTGTTTAATTAATAGTTCATAGCATTTTGTTGTTTAATTCGTAAATAACTCTTGTATACATGTAACTCTAATCTAAATCAAATTGTTGAATTCTTTGTAAGTTCGTGCATATGTATATACTCTTTTTGCTGGTTGAGTGGAAGAGAAGGCCTTACGGCCTTAACTCTGCCAGCTAAATTAAATCATTATTATTATTATTATTATTATTATTATTATTATTATTATTATTATTATTATTATTTGTAGTTTTTTTAAATAGTCCTACACGATTTCCTAGATTTGGCACATACTATTATTCTAATTATTCTTTTTTGGTAGTAGGAATATACTGTTACTATCTATGGAATTTCCCCAGAATATTATTCCAAAACTCATTACCGAGTAAAATATATTGCTTTCAGGGTATTGATATTTACCATCTCTTGCATAGATCTAACAGCAAAACATGCTGAATTCAGTTTGGAATAATTTCTTTAATATGATTTTTCCAATTTAACACATTATGTTCCAAGCAGATACAAACACACGAAAAATTTATTCTTTATCTAAAATACACTGAAAAGTCAGACGATGCTAGAGAACAAAATCAACTCTCAGAAACATTCACCTAACGTGTTTCATACGAAATTTGAACGTCACTCGTAGTCGACCTGAGATTTCTGTGTGTCAAGAGAAATCGAGCCGTCAACTTGATCAGCGCACACAAGCAGGTTTACCTAATGTGTTGAACACTCCATTACCAGTATCGGTAACTTGATAACATAATCGATTAGGAAGGCCATCAAGCGCTCGCTTCCTAAACTAATATTTCAATAAACTCTACAGCTAAATCAATCAATCCTTAGAACAAAGGGACCGCCCTATCAGAGCTCCCATTCACCAGCAATGAAGCCTCGTAACAGAACCATTGTGCCCGTACGAATAAATCTTGCAATGTGCGCTTATCGAAAGAAGCAAACAAAGCTTATATGTGGCTTTCCATATGCATGTGTGTGCAACAGTTCCCTTAAGAACTATTATACGTGTAACTATTTTTTATCAAATTGTATACAACACACAATTAAGGCATTTTCTTAAATTACAGAAGATGAAAAATGAGATCATAATGCGACGTAATGGAGAATTGAAAGATGATCTACAGTCGATATTCGGATAGAAATAACCGAAACTTACATGGAAGACACAATTCACTTCCGGTATTACAAAAATGCTCTAACATTAAGATGAAATCTCATTCATTCATTGATAGTGTTCTAGCAAGTGCAGGTCTTTCACTGCAAACCAGCTTTCTCCAATCTTTCATATTTTCTAACTCCTCATATGATCCATATATTTTAATGTCATCTATCATCTGATATCTTTCTTCTGCCCCGAACTCTTCTTCCGTTCACTATTCCTTTCAGTGCATCCTTCAGTAGAAAGCTTCTTCTCAACGAGTGACCCAACCAATTCCTTTTCCTCTTCCTGATCGGTTTCAGCAAGTGGACAGCTTTAAACACTTGGGGTGTACTACCCGGTAAGTCCCTTTCATGCTGGAAACGTAGATTATGTTATTATGAAGTACCGTGTGATATGTGGAACTTAAACTGAGAGGATTCAATCCGGCATCGGAACTGTAATCCGGTGTGGACTTCGAACAATTTCAGCTACCAGTAAAAGCCGTATTCTTACATTTAAAATAAGTAAAGAAATTAAGATAATCATAGTGGACTACGATCCATTTCAGCTACCAGTAAAAGCCATATTCTTAATTTAAAATAAGTTTAAAAAAATGAAGATAATCAATGTGGACTTCGAACCATTTCAGCAGCCAGTAAAAGCCGTATTCTTACATTTAAAATAAGTAAAAAAAATGAAGATAATCATAGTGGACTACGATCCATTTCAGCTACCAGTAAAAGTAATAGGGTACAGAGGGGTAAATCAGATAGCGGGGCTATACGGATAATGTTAAGGTTTTTCGCATGCTCTGTGTCTACCCCGACGACGTCATATTTTCGTTTTTAGCTTCAGAGTGAATGAAAGAGTGTTGTTAACGTTTGTGGTTAGTTTGGTGAAAATTCTCCTTCCTGAGACAAGCAAGACGAATTATTCTAACGGACGGTAAGTAACAAACATCTCTAGTATATGCAGCATGTAATATTGTGGTCAGTGAACGTAAGCTTTATTTGTCTTCAAATACTAAATATCATATCGCTTTTATCTGTGATGGTGTCCATGGTATGCAACAGTCCGTCAGACTGGATGGTGAAGCTATCTCTTGCATTGTCCAGTAAGTAAGTTCTCTTTGGTTATAGATAACTTACGGGGCTATTTGGATACATTTTCATGGGGCTATACGGATAATAAATATATATATATATATATATTTTTTTTATCTCGCGCATAATTACTAAAAGTTACTTTCCATTAACGAATGAATATTTGTGACATTTCTCCAGCATATCCAGGAACATTGTGCACCAGGAAAAGTTCTTCTGATTGTAGATGGTTATTCATTCCATGCAGCACTTTCTGCTCTTGAATATTGCCAGAACGATGACATGGAAATCCTTTGTCCTCCCTCACACACAACGCATATTTTGCAGCCCCTCGATCGCTGTGTTTTCAAGTCACTCAAAGCTAATATTATCATTGTGAAGCAACATCACGGCTACACAGGAATCTACGATCTAATACAACTAAGATCCAATTCTATTCATTGTTTAATGAAGCTTGGAAGACAACTGCATCTGCCAATAAATGGGTTTTCCTATACAGAAATTGTCCTCTTCAGATCTCAAGCAATCCAGGACTTCCATTTTTCAATTTCTGAGACATATAGGCCTTCCACTACTGCCACTACCGAAGACATGCAAAACGAAGAAGTAGTTCAACCTGAAACACAACCTAATACTTCGCAACCTCCTGTGCGAATCGCTTCTGAAAATCTTAGAGAGGTTCTTCCCAGCCCTCAAAAGAAAAGAACGCAAAAATATACTCCCGCTAAACGAACAGCCTATCACAGCACATCACCAGATAATGTAGCAGCTGTCAAGACAAAGAAAGAGGTTCAATTAAAGGACAAACAAACTCGAGTTCAATTCAGTGATAGGGCTTAGGGCAATGTCAAAGAAAGTAGAAGAAAAAATAAAAAGGCTAAAAGAGAATAATGATTATAAAATAAATGTGTGTTTTGCATGATCAGTTACTACTTCAAGTCATCAACTCTGAAAAGTGAATGGATTCGTTCCCAGAAATGTAAGGTATGGTTTCATGAAAAGTGCGTGGGAGCACAAGGAAGAAAACAATTCATTTGTTGTAAATGCTTATAAAATAATCATGCAATTAATAAATTTGTTTCAATGCATGAAAATACCAACATTACATAACATTTTCATTGCTATCCATATTACCCCGCAGCAGTATCCAATTAGCCCCTCTTAATTTCTTCATTTGCATTTGGTCGGGTAATTCGGATAGCTTAATTTCAGTGTCAGTAGTAATTTCTCTTTAGTGAAATTAATTCCACAGTACGACAAAATAATGTACTATTTGTATGTTTACTTGTTTTCTCTGTACAAGATCAAACTTTTTCCGAGTTTGAAAATTTTTGTTAACCTATCCGAATTATCCCTCTATACCCTATTCTTACACTTAAAATAAGTAAAAAATGAAGATAATCAATGTGGACTTCGAACCATTTCAGCAGCCAGTAAAAGCCGTATTCTTACACCTAAAATAAGTAAAATAATGAAGATAATCAATGTGGACTTCGAACCATTTTAGCTCCCAGTAAAAGCCGTATTCTTACATTTAGAATAAGTAAAAAAAAAAATAAAGATAATCACAGTGGACTACGAACCATTTCAGCAGTCAGTAAAAGCCGTATTCTTACATTTAAAATAAGTAAAAGAATGAAGATAATCACAGTGGACTACGGACCATTTTACCTACCAGTAAAAGCCGTATTCTTACATTTAAAATAAGTAAAAATAATAAAGATAATCACAGTGGACTACGAACCATTTTAGCAACCAGTAACATATTCTTACATTTAAAACAAGTAAAAAGAATGAAGATAATCACAGTGGATTACGAATCATTTTAACTACCAGTAAAAGCCGTATTCTTACATTTAAAATAAGTAAAAAAAAAAAAAGGAAGATACTCAAAGTAGACTACGAACCGTTTCAGCTACCAGTAAAAGCCGTGTTGTTACATTTAAAAAAGTAAAAAATAAAGATAATCACAGTGCACTACGAATCATTTCAGCTACCATTAAAAGCCGTATTCTACCACTGAAGAAGGATTTTAAAAATTAAGAAAGTTTATAAGAGTATTTTATAATTTCAGGCATCGATGACACACTTATTTCCATACTGAAGAAGTGTTAAGTTCCAAGACATCCCAGAACAATTTTAGTAGCCTATATCAAAGGAGGCAATCAGCCTGGCAACCACACAGTAAGTCAGTGAGGACGAAAGCACCCCCAGCGACTAATAATCCCAAGTCTCCCCCCACCTCCAGCTAGTGGAGCCAAATGACTGAGTGATAGATAGACCAGGCTACAGTTTCAACAGTAATATGAATAGCAATTGCCATGACTACGGCGGTACCCATACATCATCAACTATGGCCGGAGTTGTGTTGTTCCTATTGACAGATGTTACGACAACACAGATGGATGCAGGGGTAAATTTGGAATGTGTAGTGAGAGAGAGAGACAGGGCAGGGGGATAAGAGGGGGTGGATAATAATTATATCAACAAATTGTAACATTGTGGGTAGTATATATGGATGTGTTGGAAAGGGGGGTTGATGGGTGGTGTATGTAGAAGAGGAGTATGAGGGGGGTAGTTCAGAGAGTTATGGGGGTGTGAGTGTAAGCGATCACCTATGATACTGTCACCATATTGTATTCAATGTGATTACTGATTACAGAGATGGTCAGACTGTAGGATGAACAGACAGGCGGATGGATAGATGGATGGGCGAACAATGACAGAGACAGAAACTGCAGGGTTGTGGACGAATGGATGGATTGTTGAGAGGAACCCTCGGTATTATATAGGAGGGGGTTGGGGGTTTGGTTTGTTTCCAGTAGCAGTAGACGATCATACCCCTTTCTGCAATGCTAGTAATAATAATTACAGGTCTCTAACAGTGCAGGAAAAGAGAGGAGAGAGGTTTGGGGTGGGGGTTGAAACCTGTGATTTTCAATGCTGATGCCCCCTTGTCTGAATATGGGTTTTTAGTGATCCTATTTGTTACCATGCATTCGAACTACCAAACGAGAAATTTCCTGTAATTTCCGCGAATTACTTCGCAAAAAATTACCATGATTCATTTTAGTTCGCCCCACCCTGCGCCATCACTCCTCTTTTTTTTTTTTTTTTTTTTTTAAGAGGGCGGCACTGGATCAGTTTCACTGGTTGTCACACGTCATCGATCGGTGATTTGTAATCTTCATGAATATTCATTTGTTATTTCCTTCCATAAAACTTCATTGGCAATATGCGATTTATTACACCTCATTAGCCTACTGGTTATTCTGTTTTATGGGTTTCTGCGACTCTTTCGAAGTTATTTGCTACCATATATCAGGCACTAAGCAATTTTTTACTCCATTTTGTGGTCCGTGAATGTGATTCGTCAGGATCTGTGTTCAGAGCTCACAAGGTTGATTTTCCGTTGTGCAAAAAATCCTCCATTTCTCTACATCTAATATTATCACACTTAGCCTATCCTACAATTCAAGTGTTCTTTTACATAACTAATGCAATGTTTGATGCTGAAGTGTACGTTCTTTTTCATTTTCCAATGCTTCTACATCAGAAAAAAAATTTTAACTTCTTCTTTGCACAATGTTTGTTAATCCAAATTATTTTTTAAGTAGGCTACACCGCTTCGGAGACGTGGTCAGCGTACCTGACTACGAAACTAGCGGATCCGCGATCGAATCTTGGGTCGGACAAGTCGCCTCGTTGAATTTTTTCATGGATTTTCCCCCTCAACTCCGGGCGCATTTCGCAGTCATTATCACCTTCATCTTCATCCCACCTGTCTACTATCTACTCATGTCGTTCCACCACACGGGAATAACAGAATTCGACCTAATGGGTGCTCCGACCTCAGAACAAGATTTATTATAATTGCCAAAAAAAAAAGTAGATAGAGGCGCAAAAGAAGAGTCAGGGAAAGAGGTGGAGTCGACGAAGATGAGGAAGGCGAGAAAGACAGAAGTGAGTAATCCAGGAAGTTGAGGAAGACAGGGAAGTCGAGGTAGACTGGAAGTCGAGGAATATTAGGAAGACGGTGTTGGGGAAGTCGAGGAAGGCGGGGAATCGAGGAAGACTAGGAAGACGAAGTCGAAGAAGTAGTCGAAGACTAAGAAAACGGAATTGAAGTCGAGGAAGTCGGGATGTCCAGAAAGACTAGGAAAATGGTGTTGAGGAAGTAGGAATGTTCGGAAACACTACGAAAACGGAGTTGAAGTCGAAGTCGGGGTGTCCAGAAAGACTAGAAAAACGGAGTTGAGGAAGTCCAGAAAGTTAGGGTGTCCCGAAAGACTAGGAAAACGGATTTGAGAAAGTT
Organism: Periplaneta americana; assembly: GCF_040183065.1. Classification (NCBI taxonomy): domain Eukaryota; kingdom Metazoa; phylum Arthropoda; class Insecta; order Blattodea; family Blattidae; genus Periplaneta; species Periplaneta americana. The sequence continues at coordinate 22,537,147 of NC_091122.1, read as the reverse complement.
GGGGTGTCCAGAAAGACTAGGAAGAGGAAGTCGGGGTGTCCTGAAAGACTTGGAAAACGCAACTGAGAAAGTCGAGGAAGTTGGGGTGTCCAGAAAGACTAGGAAAACGGATTTGAGAAAGTCGAGAAAGTTGGAGTGTCTAGAAAGACTAGGAAGAGGAAGTCGAGGAAGACGGGGTGTCCAGAAAGACTGGAAAACGGAGTTGAGGAAGTCGAGGAAGTTGGGTGTCCAGAAAGACTAGGAAAATAGATTTGAGGAAGTCGAGGAAGTTGGGTGTCCAGAAAAACTAGGAAAACAGAGTCGAGGAAGTCGAGGAAGACGGGGTGTCCAGAAAGACTGGAAAACGAAGTCGAGGAAGTTGGGTGTCCAGAAAGACTAGGAAAATAGATTTGAGGAAGTTGGGTGTCCAGAAAAACTAGGAAAACAGAGTCGAGGAAGTCGAGGAAGTTGGGGTGTCCAGAAAGACTAGGAAAACGGAGTTGAGGTAGTGGAGGAAGGCAGGGAGTCGAGAAAGTAGGGGAATCCAGGAAGGAGGGGAGTTCAGAATAGAGGGGAGTCGAGAAAGGCGGAAGTCGTAAAAGGGAGTAGTCGAGATAGGAAGGGAGTCGATATAGTCGCAGTCGATGAAGACAGGGAGTCTAGGAGGATGAGAGCCAAAGGAAACGGAGGGATGAAAATAATAGAGAAATACTCAGAAGTTAAAACAAAAATAAAAACAAGAGAATGAGTAGTCAAACACGAAGAGAAGGAAGAAATAGAAGTAGCAGTAATAGAAGCAGTAAAACAGAAGAAAATAATATGGACTATAAAAGTAGAAAGTGGAAACCATAGAGTTGAGGTTTTGCGGAGAAAATTACAATCCTTTTGAAGTGAAGGAGAAACAATGATATATTGTTATGGAGAGTTACAGCTCTGACTTCTTTTATTGATATTGAAGTACAACAAATCGCAATGTTTCCAAGTTTGGAACTACTTCAGTTGGACAAACGGGTTAGAAGAAATGACCAGACCAGACTAGGTTCAGTTTTGTAGACATATCCACGAAATGAAGGAGATGAAGATGAAGCTAGATCGCAATATTCAAACAATTTAGTAAGTCACAAAAAAGTCCGAATTCAAGTCAATCTATAAAAAGTACATATCTCGAAAATATATGCATATACCGGTAAAGCATGTAAAATTTGCATTTCAGCACGACATTGGGAACATAAATTTAATGAAAGTTAAGTTGATTATTAATGGTATTCTTTTTCAACTAGACTTTGTAGTGCGTTTTTTTTCTTTCAATTTTCAGTGTCATTCTTTTTCTTAGTCTGTTATTGTTATAGTTTTCATCGATTACTTAATGACACAGCATCAACTTCGATTCTATCTAGTTTCGATGACATTTGTGACAGCCAGATGGTATTTGGTTAGGTGAGATCGAGAATTATCCAATATCCACCTTGCAGTTGGGGAAAAATCTTAGAAATGAAAAATCAAACCAGGTGATCATCTGAAACGGGTTTCGAACCCACAATCGAGCGTAACCTTAAATGACGAGCCCAGCTCTTTACCGTTACACTGGTGGTTATCGCAATGCTACAGAAATTGTATTTTGTAATTTTCGTAGACATATATGCTTCAACATTCATTAAGAATAAAAAGTGATTTTTGACACACTAACTTTATATTTACCTATTTGCCCAGTACATCAGTTTGCTTGGTTCATATTCAGTATCTACAACTCCCAGATAGGATATTTGTACAGTATAACTCAAGGTAGAAGGGGACCTGTTACGCTAATTCACAGAGGTAATAGATTAAGTCAATGCGAACAAATTTTCTCAAGTAAGTTTTTTTATACGTTCAACAGTTTTGAAAATACGAAATTTAACGTGTTGCAACGCTGCAAAGATTAGCTGTGCTGCTTTAGGTCATTGCTCCGCAGTGGGGATGAATGTAAATCCAATCATCTATTTTGCGAGACTTGTGAGAGGAGAATGTAAACAAAAACGTCTCATCAGATACGTTTCGATTAAATTACTGTAAATACGTAACACATAACACATTACTTAACATCACTGTAAACAATTTTAACAAGTTTCATGGTATTAAATTTAAAGTCAAAGAGGTTATAACGTAACGAAAATGTTAAAAACCAAACAATTTGCGTAATTAATTTATTGAATATTTTACGTTTTGATCTACAGTAATGTTTCGTTCTGCAAGGCATTTTAAAATGTTACATTTGTTCGGATCAAATTTCTACGCATTTAAAACCCTCCGCAAGCAGACCTGAAATGCACACGCTGTAAGCTAAGTGGGGTATATATATTGTACCCCACGTTATTTTCTTTGAATTGTGTTTTCATTTCATTTCAGGCGCATGACAGCACGTCTGTGTTTGTCTGTCTGTCCACACAAATATGACAACTCGCCATCCGTGAAACGGCTTTGTACAACATTTTATGTTTTGCTTTTTAACTAAATCCTGTTAAACCATTTTGATTTTTTTTAATCGCACAAGTATAACAGCCCTTTTAGACAGAATTTGAGATATATTTTTCAATTATATATATATATATATGCATATAATCCATATTTTTTATTGGGTTATTTTACGACGCTGTATCAACATCTAGGTTATTTAGCGTCTGAATGATATGAAGGTGATAATGCCGGTGAAATGAGTCCGGGGTCCAGCACCGAAAGTTACCCAGTATTTGCTCGTATTGGGTTGAGGGAAAACCCCAGGAAAAACCTCAACCAGATAACTTGCCCCGAACGGGATTCGAACCCGGGCCACCTGGTTTCGCAGCCAGACGCGCTGACCGTTACTCCACAGGTGTGGACTGCATATAATCCATATACAAGTATACATCTTTTCTAACCCAATCATCGATATGTTAGGTAATTTTGTATTTATATTTGTATAATTGAAATTAATTTTTACCATCGAATAAAGAAAATCTAAATATTCAGCTATAAAAGGAACCAGCCATATTTCTTCACACGTTTTCAAGATACAAATAAATATGTGGTATGGAGTACAAAATGGACCCCGCCCAACTTGCTGTGAGTTAAAGGACAAAACTAAAATTGTTCAAATAATTTATTATCATAATACACTGTTCTCTTAAATTGACTCAGCAAATTGGGAATTCAATCAATAGCTTTCCCAAAACACACTATGAAATGTTTCATACAAAAATTTTATCTCGAAACGGAAGCGAAAACGAGCAAAAAACAATGTGTTTGGAAGAGATTATTATATGAAGAATTATTTATACATATCTTCGCGAATTTTTTGGAAGTCCCAAGTCTTGCACATATTCCATGCTTTCGTTTCTATAAGTTGATTCTGAACAAATAAATTTATCTACCATGACAACTGAAAGTTTATATTAAAAATCAAATAATTGCTGATGTTTTCAAAACCTACTTTCTCCAAAATTGTCGAAACTTAATGACACTCTCTCATCATATATTTCCTGACGCACTTAAATTTAAACCAAGTCCACTTTTCTCATATTAATTTTAAGTTGAAGAAAATTAATTTATCTCGCACGAAATTACGTTCAGTTTTAATGCAACGGTCACTATATAAATTTTTAATCACAATCAACTATTTCTAAAATAAATTTAAAAGACAAACTAAATTTTCTTTAAAATGGAATTTCTCCATGCAACCAGCTAATTCGCTGTTAAATATTCTATTCTAATCTACGAAACACATAGGGGAGAGTCGGGTAGTATCGGACATCGGGTAATATCGGACAGTGAGTTTCTTTCGTCTACCACACGATGATAGTACCTGATTGACATGGTTACGTTTCTGTGATGTCGCATAGAGAAACGTAACCATGTCATTCAGGTACTACCATATGGTGGTACATGAAAGAAACGCACTGTCCGATATTACTCGATGTCCAATACTACCCGACTCTCTCCTAATATCTACGAAAGTATCCCAAATTAGATATTTTTAAAGAATCCCTATATTTTTTTAAATAATTCACCAAGTGCAGGTACTAGAAATACGATATGAGTCACATAAGGTAGGTACTCTATCAAAATGGACAGTATCAAAAATTATTTAAGAAAACGGAGATAGTTGGTCTTGTAAAATAGCAACACAATTTGTTAAACTGTTAAGTTACTGAAGAAGTAATAGCTACTTCACTGTGCCTACATTATAACCACGTCGAAACCAGCCAATCAGGTAACACACCAACATTTATAATATCGCCACAGTGAATTAGTTATTACTACTACAAAAACTTAAAAGTTCATCAATGGTTAAACAAGTGTTAAAAGAGTGTATCCAAGAATGGAGACGAAAGGTAATAACTTCAAATTATTTATTATTTTTGGAAAACCCTACAAGCTCATTTTGATTAAGGCACACTTATAAAACCCCAAAAATAATGGAAAAAAATAGAATTTTCAAAATAAGATCATTTAATAGAGAATTTTCTTCTCTTTAATTTGGTATAAAAATTTTCAATTTATGTCTTGTGGTCTTTCAGATAAATCTCATTTTCCAAGATGCTGCGTCATCAGCGCCTCCCAGTTTTAGCTGTCAATCCCCTCGTCTAGAATTGCTTCTACAATAAGCTTATTTCTAGTCCCAAAATCGATGCGTAGATGTCAAGGAATGATCACTAGATTGTGGCACACTCTGGTGAACTAGAAATTAAGCATTACAAAAATAATCTGTTTGCAACTTATCTTGTTTATAATTTTGACGTAAAACTTGAAACATAATATCTCTAGTAGTGTTTAAGATAGATCCACAGTTTCTTCACTGTTTTATAGCTAAAACTATTGTTTAGTGCCTGACGTGGAGTTATTATTTTTATTTTCATTTGCATTAATTAAATATTACCGTATATATAAAGTATACTAATATTTTAAGTTGCATAATTATGTAAAAAATCCTTAGATAATTATTAACTATATTAATGTTATTTCACTCATTGTCAGGTAATTACATGGAAAAATCCAAAATTGAAGGAGGTGTTCAATGGAACAATATCGAACAGGCACTCCAAGGAAGTTTATACAGGTCATAAAACTGTAAATTGGTGTGCCAGTAATGCTGTGTCATTTTAAAAAGAGTCCAGAAGTTGAAATTGAAATTCTAAGGAGGATAGGCGTAAACTCTGGAACAAACACCATCGCAGATTTGCCGCATCGATGGAAAATAGGAACAAAAGTGCCAAAAACATTCATCACATGAAGTTAAAACAAGAAGGAGGTATTTGAGAGGCAGAAAAGAAGTTGAAATTGGACAAGCATAAAACTGCTGAAGGAGACTTCTAGGCTCTGAACATTTGTGGCCCATTTCCTGTAAATAGTGATTTTGGAATATTTAATTTTTTGGAACATAATATTAATGTAAATGAAAATAAAGAAATTGTTCTATGTCAGGCACTAAACAATAGTTTTTGCTACAAAACAGTGAAAAAACTGTGGCTCTATTTTAAAAACTGTACGAGATATCATGTTTCAAGTTTCATGTCAAAATTATAAACAAAATAATTTTATAAAAAATTTAGAAACAATTTCAAGGTATCTGTTCAGTTCATTCCCTTTTTGGAACCATATTCAATTGTATAAAAAAATATAGGGCAATATTATGCAAAACAATTTTTTTATATATAAAAGTGTACATATATCTTAAGACTTTAATATTCTTCGACTTCTAACATCTCCCAAACAAACCGGAATGAAAAACAAAAGAATATGACATGCATGTCTATCACCACCGTATAATAACCGTCAACTATCTCCAATGACGCAACAATTCAATGTAACAGAGTCGGGGCATAGAAGCAGATTATCGTTTCCCATACCGGAAAGTCCACACGCGTACATACTGCATACATACTAACACCAGCAGATATATAATAGAGGGGTGGGTGTAACCCCTCTCATATCCTGATTTATTGCAAACGGCCCCCGACGTTCTGGGGAGGATGGGTTATGGAGGAGGAATAGGCAGGTTAGAGAATCAATCAATGGCATGTAATGATTCAATTGTTCGATCGGCAGGCGTCTATTGTAACAAACGACGGTTACAATCCGTGTTGCCTACCGAAGCTCCATATATACAGACATATGCATATAGATACAGCAGTTATATATGCGAGGAGATGAATGAATAAGGGGCATATCATGCAACTTCCTGACACCTAGTCTACATTGTATTGCAAGTTCTTATCAGACACACCCCCTGCAACCCTCGCCTAGCCCTCAGCTACAAACCTGATATTGATTTCTTTTGTTTTAGTAACAAGCTTCGTTTTAGTGTTTGGGAAATAGAGAGTACAGAATACTGGGATTCATTTAGCACTCCTCAACTTTTCTAAAATGTTGGCGCAAAAAGCGAATATCTATTGTGTTTAATAGTTTGATATAACTCATCTCTTCCTCTCGTGATCTGTATACTGTTACAAAGCCATTTAAAAATTCTCTACCGCAAATACATTCACAGCTTTTTAAAAATAAATTACACTTTTATAAAGTACGAAAAAGGGGGATAGGAGGTTGAAATAAAAAACAAAACACTGACAATTGAATTCATTGTTATATGTGGGTTATTAAGGTTGTAACATTTTCGGCCAAATTTGAATTACATATTTTACTTATGGATAAAGCCTGTTGGCGTATTCGGATAATGGAATTTCCATATGAAGTAGAATGAAAATAGCAGTGATGGGTAAACTTTTGACGGAGCAAGCCCCAGAACTAATCTTCGCCTCGTAGACTATTTCCTGCCGCCGCGCCGTCATCCGGGAGGGAGGTTGGCTCTCCACTGTCATGTCTGCCCGCAATTCAATTACTCAATTTATTCATTAGCCTTTAATTCTCACTTATTGAGAATTGACTCTACACAAGCCACTGTGAAGCAACTTTGTTACCAACTGCAGAAAATACGAATAAAAGTGTGTTAATGCTCTATCCACAACCGTCCGCCGCAATAACCAAGTTGCTAATTGACTAACTGGTTGAATGAACTGAACAGGACCAGCTGGGATGAGATGAACTTTATAGTTGGGATGGACTGTACTGAAATGAATTCACTGAACTGAACAGTATCAGATGAATGAGAATATATGATTGGACTAAATGTATTGTTTGACTATTGAATATTATGCTAGACTGAACTGCATTCATTGCACTGGAATCAACTATGAACAGAAAACTGAACTGCATTCATTACACTGGAATCAACTATGAAAACTGAACTGCATTCATTGCACTGGAATCAGCTATGAACAGAAAACTGAACTGCATTCATTGCACTGGACTCAACTATAAACAGAAAACTAAACTGGATTCATTGCACCGGACTCAACTATAAACAGAAAACTGAACTGCATTCATTGCACTGGACTCAACTATAAACATAAAACTGAACTGCATTCATTGCACTGGACTCAACTATAAACATAAAACTGAACCGCATTCATTGCACCGGACTCAACTATAAACAGAAAACTGAACTGCATTCATTGCAGTGGACTCAACTATAAACAGAAAACTGAACTGCATTCATTGCACTGGACTCAACTATAAACATAAAACTGAACCGCATTCATTGCACTGGACTCAACTATAAACAGAAAACTGAACTGCATTCATTGCACCGGACTCAACTATAAACAGAAAACTGAACTGCATTCATTGCAGTGGACTCAACTATAAACAGAAAACTGAACTGCGTTCATTGCACTGGACTCAACTGTAAATACAAAACTGAACGCGTTCATTGCACTGGACTCAACTATAAACACAAAACTGAACTGTGTTCATTGCACTGGACTCAACTATAAACACAAAACTGAACTGGATTCATTGCACTGGATTCAACTATAAACACAAAACTGAACTGCGTTCATTGCACTGGACTCAACTATAAATACAAAACTGAACGCGTTCATTGCACTGGACTCAACTATAAACACAAAACTGAACTGCGTTCATTGCACTGGACTCAACTATAAACAGAAAACTGAACTGCATTCATTGCACCGGACTCAACTATAAACAGAAAACTGAACTGCATTCATTGCAGTGGACTCAACTATAAATAGAAAACTGAACTGCGTTCATTGCACTGGACTCAACTATAAACAGAAAACTAAACTGCATTCATTGCTAGACGCGACTCCACATTAGAAACCAACCAACCAATCAAACATAGAGATAAATTAAATTGTATTCATTGGACTGAGCTTCCTGGCTGATATGAACCTCTTGATTTTCATTCACTGCACTGGACTATGCTTTAGGGATTGAACTGGCTGGGCTGAACTGCTTTCGTTGCACTGAACTGTACTATAGAAATGAATTGACCTAGAATCATCGAACTGAATTGACTGAGCTGCACTGTTTTAATGGTACTAAGATATATTTCATTGAACTATAGAGACTGAAATAGCTGATCTGAACTGTTTTGGCTGTTCTGTGGGGATATACTAAACTGCATCCATTTAGATTGGCCTGACTGGGCTAATCTGCTGTCACTACATTGGTCTACACTATTGGGGCGTATTATAAATTGTCATTAATTATTGGACAAAACTGCTTGTGTTGAACTGCTTCCATTGCAATGAACTATACCATAGGATGAATTGACCAGCACTGAATAGAATTGGCTGCACATTGTTGCTTTCATTCCTGGCGGAATTAACTAGAGAGATAATGTTATCTATATTAATTGGAATTATCTCTGGACCAAAATTCTGTTACCATACTGTACTGGACTATGAAAATGGAGATGAAATGCATTTATTGGGCTGGACTAAAGGTGATATTAGAGACGAATTGGTCTGCATTTATCGGACTGTATTAAAGGTATGACTAGGAATTGCAGTGACATTCTATTGAACTGAACTAGAGAAGTGAAAGGGGACGAATTGATCTGAATTTATTGAACTGGACTACAGGGTTGAATAGTGACGAACTGACCTGCACTAATTGGACTGGACTATAGGTATAAACAGTGACGAAATGACCTGCATTTTTTAGACTAGACTATAAGAATTAATAGTGACAACTGATCTGCATTTCTTGGGCTGGACTATAGGTGTGAATAAAGGCGAATTGACCTATATTTATTGGACTGGAGTATAGATATGAATAGGGACGCAGTGACTGCATTTATTGGGTTGAATTAGAGGAATGAATAGGGACGAATTGACCTCTATTAATTTGACTGGACTATAGATAACAATAGGAACGAATTGGCCTGCATTTATTTGACTGGTTTATAGGTATGAATATTGATCGTAGCCACAGGCGTACCCAGACTTTGTTTTTTTTACTCGATTATTTAACGACACTGTATCAACTACGAGGTTATTTAGCGTAAATTAAATTGATGATAGTGAGTGAGGCCGAGGATTCGCCATATATCACCTGACATTTGCCTTACGTTGGGGATAACCTCGGAAAAACTTAACCAGGTAATCTGTCCAAGCAGGAATCGAACCCGCGTCCATGTTTCGGTGTAATTATTATTTTATGCCCAACTCTTTCCAATTTCCTGTGTGAATAATCCAAGTTCAGCCTCTATGCAGGCCAGTTAGCTACATTTATTTTAATTTACTAAACTTACACTAGAGTGGTCTACCTAACATGACAAAATATACCGTTAATATTTGAGGAGAAAAATTCGCTCCGGCGCCGGGGATCGAACGATCGAACCCGGGTCCTTGGTTCTACGTACCAAGCGCTCTGCCCACTGAGCTACGGCGAATTCAATCCACAGCACAGGAACGAACTCTCCTCCTTCAATGTTTCCCTTTTGGCCTGGCGGAGCGAATTTTTCTCCTCAAATATTAATTGTCAATTAATATTACAGTAGGACAAATTCATAAAATCTTTAATATTCTCATAGCTAGCAGTGCATATTCTGTACAGATTACTGTGCACGTAACTGCGGAATCCCGGCCAAACACTCAGTTGAGTGCGCCCCTTGTATAGTGGCAGTTGACTTGGACATAAAACGTCAACATGCCTAACTTGGAGTCAGGCCACAAAGGGAAACATTGAAGGAGGAGAGTTCGTTCCGGTGCTGTGGATTGAATTCGGCGTAGCTCAGTGGTCAGAGCGCTTGGTACGTAGAACCAAGGACTCGAGTTCGATCCCCGGCGCCGGAGCGAATTTTTCTCCTCAAATATTAATTTTCAATTAATATTACAGGTATTATTCTGTAGGACAAATTAATAAAATCTTTAATAAGATATACCGTACCTAACAAAATTTAATAATTTTAAGTAACTAGAACGTAAACTTAAATGTGAAGTACATAAACTTAACTATAAATAATTACAATTATGTGTAGTTGATCCCGGCAAGGCGAACATCGACTTTGCCTTGTAGGTCAGAACCCTGCGATCGACCAGATGACTCTTTATGTTACGATACGATGACGTCACAGTGTGTTGCATATGTTTTTCGCGTCGGAAGCTCGCTTTGTCTTGCAGTAAAGGATATTTCAAACTCTGAATATGTGATTTACGGGCCATAAGGGCAATTTCTTTACAGATTGTATATTGGTAAATTTAACCGTTCACAGACATTTAAAAATATTTTCTTATAGTTCCTCGACTTGCAATGGACATATCCATAACTTCAATTGTCTCTAGATGATGACTAGAGTGCAGTGTTTGGTCACACTGAACTATAAGTTTAGTGAATACATACTACGCTATACACTGTTTTGTGCAATGAAAGATACAGCAGGGACCCAACAATTGAAACTGAGCATGTTGTAACTTGTACAGTCAGCTCACGAAAGAAAATAGGACCTATTGCATTCATCTGCAAAACACTGTTTTAGGAAATTATTATTATGGATTTATTAATTTGTCCTACAGAATGATCTCTGTAATGTTGACAATTAATATTTTAGGAAAAAAATTCGCTCCGGCGCCGGCGATTGAACCAAGGTTCTTGGTTCTACGTACCAAGCGCTCTGACCACTGAGCTACCCGAATTCAATCCACAGCACCGGATCGAATCTTCCTCCTTCAGTGTTTCCCTTTGTGGCCTGACTCCAAGTTAGGCATACTGTACATGTTGATGTATATGTCTAGTGTCAACTGCCGTTATACTAGGAGCGCACTCAGTTGAGTGACTTATTTGGCCGGGATTCCGCAGTTATGATGCACTGCTAGCTATGAGAATATTATGGATTTATTAATTTGTCCTACAGAATAATCTCTGTAATGTTGACAATTAATATTTTCGGACAAAAATTCGCTCCGGCGCCGGGGATCGAACCCGGGTCCTTGGTTCTACGTACCAAGCGCTCTGACTACTGAGCTACGAACCGGTGCTGTGGATTGAATTCGGCGTAGCTCAGTGGTCAGAGCGCTTGGTACGTAGAACCAAGGACCCGGGTTCGATCCCCGGCGCCGGAGCGAATTTTTTTCCTGAAATATTAATTGAAATTATTATTGTTTATATTACAACCTTATGGCCTTTAAGGAACCCGGAGGTTGATTGCCGCCCTCACATAAGCCCGCCATTGGTCCCTATCCTATCTCTATCATCATATCCCACCTCTCTCAAATACATTTTAATACTATTCTTCCATCTACCTTTCGGCCTCCCCATAGGTCTTTTTCCCTCCAGCCTCCCAACTAACACTCTATATGCATTTCTGGATTCGCCCATTCTTGCTACATGCCCTGCCCGTATGGGCGAATCCAGAAATCTATGATTTAATACTAACTGAGAATATTCACTACTCATTTTTAAACAAATTAAAAGACAGAAGGCAAAGAAATGGCAACCTAACCATAATAATCACACTGAAAAACATTGTGAAATATTCAGTAATTGTCGCTAAAGTTCAAGTTACTGTTTGATGTTTATGTTGACAGTATTCAACCATATTTTAGAGCGTAATTAGGCTGCATGAGAGATCATGGCGTCCGTTTCGGTGAAGTGCGGACATCAACAATGGATATAAAATTATTTTCACTTGCTTGTAACATATTAGGGATGGATATTATTACATGCCAATAACGTTATAGTTACATGATTATTTGTATTATTGACAGTAATATTTTGTAAAATTGATAATAATTTTGGTTTCCAAATTGAAATTAACATAGATAGTCGTACATTTTTGCACATATACATCGCATCTTGTCCCACATTTGATCTTCTTTACTCGGAAAATTAATGTTTAATTCACCCCGAACGACAGCTGTAGTCAGTCTATTAACTCTTCTAGAACTCTTTGCTGATATAAGATGAATCTCATTTCTCTTTCCTACAATCCATACCATTTATCTTACATTCCATTCTACACAAACGATTAGGCACAACTGTAATCTTAATTAAGCATATTATGCTTCTGTTTATTTTTCTTTCCTCCACGTAACGCCTGGGTTCGAATTAGGCGTATTTTGTAAACTGATTTCTTGCTTGTTTTGAAGTGGTGTTAATCACCATGTCATGGAAATCCCACCATGTACTAAGTCTCGAATTAGTTAAGACACAGACTTTTACGTTAGATTAACTTTAAATGTTATTTTAAGTGATCGTGCTTCATTTAATTTAGGATGTTCCTTGTTAATTTTATATTATTATTATTATTATTATTATTATTATTATTATTATTATTATTATTACTATTGTTATTATTATCATTATCATCATCAGTAGTATTTATTATTATTATTATTATTATTATTATTATTATTATTATTATTATTATTATTTTCACCTGACATAATTAGAAACATTAAATCCAGACGTTTGAGATGGGCAGGGCATGTAGTACACGTATGGGCGAATCCAGAAATGCATATAGAGTGTTAGTTGGGAGTCCGGAGGGAAAGAGACCTTTGGGGAGGCCGAGACGTAGATGGGAAGATATTAAAATGAATTTGCGGGAGGTGGGGTATGATGATAGAGAAAGGATTAATCTTGCTCAGGATAGGGACCAATGGCGGACTTATGTGTTGGTGGCTATGAACCTCCGGGTTCCTTAAAAGCCAGTAAGTAATTATTATTATTATTATTGTTATTATTATTATTATTATTATTATTATTATTATTATTATTATTATTATTATTATTAATTGTGTTCATTTTTAATTGTCATTATTGAGTGCAATTAGTTACCACTGCCACCGGGTATTTACCCATTTGCAGTGTAAATACATACATACATACATACATAAATACATACACACATACACACATACATACATACATACATACATACATACATACATACATACATACATACATACATACATACATACATACGTTACATTACATTACATTACATTACATTAGAGCGATATTGTTTAACTTAAGTACCACAGGATTATTTTTTCATACGTTGGTAACTACTGAATATTAATAATCTTGTCGTGCCATAAGATCCGAGATTTTTAGTTTTCAAACGTGCCTAAACTAATGAGTACCCTTAGTGTAGTAGTCATTCAGAGATTTCTGTCCTAGATTTGTAAGACATACAAGCCCTAACAAATTTTCCATAGAACTAAGATAAAATATTTAATGATTCGTCATTTAAATATTTTGCGAGCTGACGTCAGCAGACAAACAAGAACATAGTGATATCTAACGCTTGAATCTGACAAAAAAAATCCTAACATTGTTGCAAAGGTTCTGATGAACTTAAAGTCGTTATAGCGTCCGGAAAGGAACCCAGCAGTTTAACAGAGTTATGTACACGATGGTTTAAACCATTGTCTCGAAATTGTTCGTTTACAAAACAATACACATTCACATTACTCAAAACACAAAGTAAAACACTAACAAGTTGTCACTTCTGAGGGGAAAAGGGAAACAGTTGACAGTTCACCATGTAAACTTCATAATATGCATTTTTGAGTGCGAGATATAACGTTTTTCCACTGAAGAGATTCTGGTCGTGGCATTGCCGTTGTAATGTGTGTGTCCGTAAGGGACAGAAGCAGCCATATTACAGCCGAATGTATGACGTATGGACGTGTTGCACAGCTGTTACGTCATGCATAACCTTCGTGATGGATTGCTGCAGTAGCGAAGCCTTGCAATGGAACTGGCCGCATGAAACACAGAGCGTCCTATATGATGATTAGCCTGTTTGTGCGGCGGTGGAATTTACAGACCTGCCAATAACGTGATGATAAGGTATTGTCCACTAAGCCCTCGCCTCTAGATGCATGCAATGTTTTCAAAATTTGACTCCCATATTACTTTAAAGGGTTCACTTTATTCAAACACTGTTCGATGAAATATGTCACGTGTCATTATCGCGATGTTTTTCAAAATATGTCAACAATTCTGAACAACAATCCGGTTTATTTTGAAAGCAAATTTGCACCAAGAGACAGCTCGCTTTAATGGACAAAATAGTTGACGGGTCAGAGGTAAAAACTTGGTAACCCACATTTTGTCACGGAGTGAAATAATTGTTACACTAACTTTGTCATCAACTATTCCATCCGATAGAAGAAAATTTATTTAAATCGAAAAATGGATTGTGGAGATACACCCATATTGTTAAATTAATAATATACTTTCAGAACTGAAAAAAACACCCCACTAATACTTCTTAATTAAACTAGTTCCTAATATGTTGACACTTGAAAAAATACAGAAAAAGTTTTTTTTTTATTTACAATCTTAACTTTAAGAAACTTGAGAGAAATTTATGATTGTTAAAAACCTGTATCCTATTTGATTCACGCCAAAACTTGCAATATTAATTAAATAAAACAAACCACTTAACGTGGTCCTCCTCGGTGGTTCAACTGACAAAGCGTTAGCAGAACAAAGATTGCATTCGAGTTCAAATCTTGGCAATGACTTGAGTTGCATTTGTGGTGTACAACGCCAAGGTTAAGGTTTTCTCGAGGTTATCCAATTTCTCCTTCTTCATTTCACCAACAGTCATTACACTTTCCCTTTCTTTACAATCTATGCCTTGAAAAATAAAACACCACTTGTATAACGAAGACTGAAGAGGCGTATGACGAAGCGGGAGAGATGTGTGACGAAGAGGGGAGAGGTATGTGACGAAGAAGGGAGAGACGTCTGACGAAAACAGAACAGGAGTATGACGAAGCGGGAGAGATGTGTGACGAAGAGGGGAGAGGTATGTGACGAAGAAGGGAGAGACGTCTGACGAAAACAGAACAGGTGTATGACGAAGCGGGAGAGATGTGTGACGAAGAGGGGAGAGGTATGTGACGAAGACGAGGTGTTTGACGAAGACAAGAAGATGTGTGACGAAGACTAGGAGATGTTTGACGAAGACAAGGAGGTTTTGAGGAAGACATGGAGGTGTGTTACCAAGACGAGAAGTTTCACGAAGAAGAGAAGAGTATGACGAAGACATGGACATGTGTTACGAAGACGAGAAGGAGTTTGACGAAGACGAGAAGATGTGTAACGAAGACAAGGAAGTGATTGACGAAGACAAGGAGGTGTTTGACGAAGACAAGGAGGTGTTTGACGAAGACAAGGAGGTATGTGACGAAGACGAGATCTTTCACGAAGACAAGGAGGTATGTGACGAAGACATAGAGGTGTGTTACGAAGACGAGAAGTTTCACGAAGAAGAGAATGTGTGTGACGAAGAAATGGAGGTGTGTAACGAAGACGAGGAGATGTTTGACGAAGATTAGGTTTGTGACGAAGACATGAAGATGTGTTATGAAGACGAGGAGGTGTTTGATGGAGACGAGAATGTGTGTGACGAAGGCAAGGAGGTATGTGACAAAGAAGAAGAGGCTGTGTGACAAAGACAAGGAGGTATGTGACGAAGACGAGGAGGCTTGTGACGAAGACATGGAGGTGTGTTACGAAGACGAGATGTTTGACGAAGAGAAGGTGTGTGACGAAGACATGGAGGTATGTTACGAAGACGAGGAGATGTTTTACGAAGATGAGGAGGTTTGTGACGATGACATGGAGGTGTGTTATGAAGACGAGGAGGTGTTTGACGAAGATGAGGAGGTTTGTGACGATGACATGGAGGTGTGTTATGAAGACGAGGAGGTGTTTGACGAAGACAACCACTCCTCCATGATCAGTCGCCCACGCATGTGTATGAGAAGACGGGGAGGTATATGACGAAAACGAGGAAAGAGATTAAGTACCTTGTAGATTGCTGAAAAATCAAGTGAATAGTAATTCTAGGAAGTATGAAGTTGTTGAAGAAAAGGACGATGGAAAAGAGAGTAAATATGAAAAAATAGTATACAAGTGAACAAATAAGTCGTATGCATAAAAAGAAACACGTTTTTTCGAGTCAATAATGCAAAAAATATACATTTACATCAACTGAGAACCCCTCTTAGCTATATTGTTATATTCTGCATGTATGATACAATGACATAATATTGTCTCATTATTTCTGTATTTTCAGTTTCCAGAAGTAACGAACAGAGGCGTAGCTGGAAACTGAAATAATAATACTAAAATTCGAAACTACATAAACCATCTTCCAGCTCACGGCCTCGCTAATTCTGGAATTACTACCTAATACGAAATGAAAGGAGACATATTACACTCCACCGCTGTTTATTTTAGCAGAAAAATCCTCCTTTCACAGAATTACAAGAAACTGTGTAAGAATGATTACAGATGTAAACATTTTTGTTAAATATTTTTTCCATTAAGTTTATCCGAGCGAAAATGACATTTCAACTCTCGTCTGGGAGGGTGAAGTTATGAAGTTATGATGTTCATTTCATCGTCGTACTTAGATATGCATGGATGAGAAAGAAGCTCCGAATATAGGAAATACAAGGAATTAGAAATATTCCTCAGAAAGGAGAAGAGAAAAAAATTAAAAGAATCTCTCTTTCGGCCCTTTTGTAATTATTATTAGCCTCTGTAATGCTTCCCCTAGAGGTGAAGGGGGCTGTAATGGAGGTCTAGTAATAAGACGATCTGCATTAGTAAGGAGTGGTGAGGGGGTAGAAGGGAGGAGCTGGTGGTAAATATTAGAAAACCTCAGTCTTCCAGAAAACGTCATTACAGAGAAATGTCAAGACATCAAATGTTTACATTTATATCTGTCTCTTCTCTTCCTTCATTTTCAGTTTTTTATATTTTAGCTGGTTTTTGAAAAGGAAACAAACCTGCAAGATGCCATGCATAATATGTGAGTGTGTGCGTGCGTGCGTGCGTGTGTGTGTGAATCGTTCCAGTCATTCAAATATGTATGTGTATAAGTATGCAATTGATTACACATGGGAGATGAGGGGTTTTCTTTTTAGTGTCCGTGGATCGGCATATAAATATACTACTGACATTTTAATATGATATGACATCCAAGATATTAAAAATATTTGTTTAAATATCTAAAAGAAATCCATTGGTATTTTACATAATCATTTATATAATGTTTAATTTTTTTATGCTCGACCATGCCGAAATGTAGTAATTATACACCTGCTAGCAGTCCTTTAATGCATGTCATTAAAGTACATCTATTCATTAAAGTACAGGTGTTCAGCCAATGACAACTCAGCTTACAGGTGTTCAGCCAATGACAAGTCAGCTTTGTACCGTTATAAAACCACAAGTTTCGATTATTCTCGGATATGCAATCGAAAGAGAATTAGCGAAAAGTCACGGAGGCTGGAAATCCAATACTGTCGCAGAAGGTTATGTTCTGTTACTATAATAATTAGCGTTAATTGTAAATAATATTGAAATAAATTCAATTTGTCATCTCGTTTTTCAATGTCGAATTCAATAATCAAGGTTATATCAAGTTTAACGGGATTACATCAAGGTCAATGACATTATTGTTCCTCGGAAAAAATCAATACTTTCGCGTCTGCGCACATCTCACAATTCACGACCTAGAACAAGGTCACTTCCGATCTTGTCAGATACAAATAAAATGTATACATCTGAATAATTTCAAGTTAGAAATATGGTCGAACATAAAAAGTCGTATGAAACTCGCCTATAATGGTAATTAAGAAGCTCGTATGAAAATTATAAAACTCGCTTGCGCTCGTTTCATAAACATCCATACTCGCTTCTTAATTACTATCATTATAGGCTCGTTGCATAATGTACCAAAATTGCATATCGTACTACGATTGCTACCTACTGTATTGATTTTTCTCTCTATTCCATATATACATTTTTTTAATTGTTTTCCGGACCTATATGGCCATCTGTTATGACAGTTGGATGTATTAATAAAATCCACTTTAATTATGCAATGTGGATTTTACACCAGTAATAAAAATGTTGTAAACACACATTACGCAACAAGTTAGGTAATGATATATCATTACGCAACTAGTTAGGTAATGATACAGAGTTACCTAACTGATTGCATAATATGAACCACACATAAAATAAAATAAAATGAAATTCGCTTTATTTATTATAAACATTAAGAACAATATGTTCACAATTTGTTATATTAATTCCAGCATTTGACGATTTGCAATATTTTCAATATCCGAATCTCCGTTTGAACGAACTAATTTAACAATATTTATTTATTTCTCCTAGTACTGCTGTTCTTCTGTTATAAACAAAAACCTATCGTGTTCAAAACTAATGAAGAGTATCTATGATTTTCACATTACTGGCCAATAATGTGAATGGAAGTTTTAATATGCTTCATAGATATTAAACTCATATGGGAACTTATGTGGTACATTTGTCTAAATAACTATACAGTATGCTACTTTATTTCTTTGTTGAATTACTTATATATTTACTTGTTTATTTATTTACTTGCTTTCTTATGTAAATATTTACGTACGAATTTATTTAATTAGTTGTTCAATCATTTATTTGTTCAGTCATTTATTTGTTCAGTCATTTATTAATTCAATTATTTATTTATTCACTAATTTATTTATTCAATCATTTATTAATTCAATTGTTTAGTCATTCACTTATTTATTCACTCATTTATTAATTCAATCATTTATTAATTCAATCATTTATTTATTCACTCATTTATTTATTCAATCGTTTATTTATTCAATCATTTATTTATTCAATCATTTATTCATTCAATTGTTTAGTCATTCACTTATTTATTCACTCATTTATTAATTCAATCATTTATTTATTCACTCATTTATTTATTTAATCATTTATTTATTCAATCATTTATTCATTCAATTGTTTAGTCATTCACTTATTTATTCACTCATTTATTAATTCAGTCATTTATTTATTCACTCATTTATTTATTCAATCATTTATTCATTCAACTGTTTAGTCATTCACTTATTTATTCACTCATTTATTCACCCACTTATTTATCCATCCATTTTTTATTTATTCACTCATTTATTCACCCACTTATTTATCCATCCATTTTTTATTTAATCACTCATTTATTCACCAACTTATTTAGTCACTAAATTATTTATTCACTTATTTATTTATTTAGTTACTTAACTACTTATTTATTTATATACTTATTTATACACTTATTTATTTATTTTACTTGTTTATTTATGGATGTACTTATTTATTTACGCTCTTATTTATTTATTTATTTATTTATTTATTTATTTATTTATTTATTTATTTATTTATATTTACTTATTCACTTGCATATTTACTTACATAGTTACTTACTTACTCTCTTCTTTATTTATTTACTTAATCTCACAAGGTTAAGGCAATAGGACCTTCTCTTCCATCTTACCAGAAGGCACATACAAATATAACAAATACAAACAGTGACAAAAATACTTTAAATTACATTAGAGTCGAACAGTAGATCAACAGGATCAAAGAATACTATGGAGCAATTATTAAGGTAATACAAGGAGAGAAAATAAAGAGGCAATAACAGTAACAGAGACGAAAATTATTTGATAATTATACCTCATAAATAGTATGAAGACATTTCTTCCTATCAAATAATATTATATCAAAACTGCTTAGAATGCTTATTTTAATAGTTACCTAAGATGAGAATTCTACTCTGGGGCAGTAGTACACACATGAATAAAATATTTACATTGCGAAATAAGGGCATTAGAATAATGACAAACTAGATTTAAGAGATGAATATAGCGACCAAACCCGGGTTGGAACCAGCGATCTACGAGGCCCCTGTTCGCACATGCTGTTTCTATGTGGTTGCCCAAGATTTCACGAATGGGTGCAGTGTAGGGTTCCGTCAGAACTCAGCGGCCCGGCACAAAAGCTGCTGCAGTTCCGCGGCCGGAGACGCCAGGGAGTGCTCCCATGATGCCTAATCTCACAAAAGGTGCGTCTGTACCTTGCGAGTAAATCCGTTACTTTATACGGCTTCCTTCTAAGAATTTTATTACAAATTTTCAGAACAGATTCAGATTTTAATAATTATAAGAATAAAGAAATGCTGAAACCAAATTTATTTTCATAGTCGCCCCTCTCTATGTATTCCCTAAGTTTTCGAAAAAATTGTATACAACTGGTGATTTATGTATACTTCTGGCCGGAGTAAATGAATATAATTGTTCTTTATTTATTTAGGTCACTTTTTCTAATTTCTATTTTCATGAAAATAAACTTACATGAATATAAAATCACATATATCTAACTATTATCAAAGCATTTCTGAATATAATTTTCGTTCACAGGAAGTGAGACAAGTTTGGCTCTAGATTACGAGCTCACATAAAGGTTAAGCCTAGAATGCTATCGTCATTGAATAGTACTGTATCGCTACTGATACGTAAAAATAATTTTGTTATAAACGGAAATAGAAAAAAAAAACTAATAAAACTAAAGAAAAGAAATGAAAAAAAATAAATTTACAGGAAACAAAAAGCATATCAATTTAGCCATAAGGAAATTTTTCAGAATACAATTTTACGTTTTCTTTAGTTTTATTTATTTCGTTTGCTTTTGAGTAAATTTATTTACATGAAAATCAATGGATTGTTATGAATCTTGGTACGTCTGGCAGCCATAGAATCTACAGTAGTGACAAAAAAACTGGACCGACCCTCGCAGCTGATTTCAGAGCCTTGTTCACTCCAGAGCACGACAGACTGGTAACTAAGACTTTCGTGGTTCGAATCCTGCCTGGAAAGAAAACATTTTTTTGTTCCTTATTCAAATTTATTACCAGTACTTTTCGATTGCAGCTATATTTTACTACTTAATTAACTTATTATTCCCAGAACATGAATTTTACCAGCAATCGAAAAGTATTGGGAATAAATTTGAATAAGGAACAAAAAAAAAAGTTTCCTTCCCTAGCAGGATTCGAACCACGAAAGTCTTAGTTACCAGTCTATCCTGCTCTGGAGTGAACAAGGCTCTGAAATCAGCTACAAGGGTCGGTCCGGTTTTTTTTTTGCCACTACTGTACACGTTTCTACAAACATGTTTGACAGAACATTTTGTAGTGAGCGTTATCATACTCGTACTATGTCTAACTAACCAATTACATTTCATTTCATGATAAAGATACGCGAGAACAGCGCAGGCGAGAAGAATTCCCCCTCCCTCCCATAATAAAAATCTGGGAAACTTCGCTTCAAAATTCGATTGAAGTTTCATCAGTGGATTTTCAGCAAAGGAATTCTCTTCAGCTTCAACTGGAGATGTTTTGACACTTTCCTTTCTTTTTTTTCGGTAGCTGAATACATGGTGAGTTTCCCGTTTTCTTTTTTTTTTTTTTTAATCTTTCTCCACTCGCTTGTTTCCTACAATTATTCTCAATCTCACCTAATGTATCTTCCATCAATTTTTTCTCTTGGAGCTGCAACGTCTTCCCGGTATGTAATTTGTACAATACTGTCAGGATCATCAAGTAAGTTTTCGTCTAGTGTTATTTTGTTAGCTAAAACACACTTATAAGGAAATAAATAAACTGCACCAATAGAAAATTTTATATTAATATTATTGATACGTAAACCTGAAGTATGCGATTAAACAAGATGGTAAACTATCATCTTGGACACTCATTAATACTGGTGTAAGACAAGGATGTGGATTATCATCCATTCTCTTTATTATTCATATGAACCGAGTAATTAAAGTGTGGAAGCAAACTCGCCATGGATATATACAAATTAACAGACACCTTAAATTGGATTCAATTCTCTTTGGAGATGATTTGGTATTATTAGCACTTTCAGAAGACGACCTCCAAAGGTCAATATATAATTGCAGCAAGTAGCAGCCACATACAATATGGAAATTTCAACAGATAAAACAAAAATTATGCCAGTCTGTGGGTAATACCCAATACAAAGTAAAATTTGTCTCGATAATAAAATATTAGAAAGATGTAATAGTTTCCCATATTTAGGTTACAATCTTTCCATTTTTGAAGAATTGGACATATCACAGAAAATTAATAAATACACAAGAGCTATGGGCATTATACAAAGTGTAATGAAACCATCCTTGGTTCAGAAACACGCTCGCATACGACTCTGCAACACATTGGCACGACCGATGCTCAGCTATGGCAGCGAAGTATGGACACTGAGGAAAGCAGATCAAAGCAGAATAACGGCTTGTGAAATGCGATTCATGGGAAAAACAGCGGGCTATACTAAATGAGATCTGAAAAGAAATTGTGAAATTTTAAAGGAACTAAAAACCCAACCAGTTTTAGATTACATTGTTCAATATCAGTCTAATTGGAAACATCATTTGGAAAGAATGAGTAATAGTAGACTCCCAAAGGCAATTTATGATTATGTACCACATGGCCAAAGATCTGTGGGTCGTCCTGCTAAGAGATGGCGTGAAAATTTTATGTGAGACCGTAACAGGCCTTGTGGCCTAACACTTGTCAGGCATAAGAAGAAGAAGAAACCTAAAGTACACTTGCAAATATATTTTATAATAACTTGGCTAAGCCTGTAAGTTGCAACCTGCTGACACCCACTGGTAGTCAGCAACTGACAGATGGAGCCATAGCTACAAGAAAGAGGGGCTCACTTGGCGGGGAAAGTAGTTAGAATCAATTTTTTACTCTGTGTACTTCAAAATTACATACAATAGCATTCTACGATTAAAATACATCGCTGTGGAGTAAAGATTAGCTTGCATGACCGTGTAACGAACGTACCCGTATTCAAATTCTGGTTGGGACAAAACACCTGGTTGAGATCTTTCAGGGGTTTTCCCTCGACCCATTAAGGGCAAATGCTGGGTAACTTTCGGCGCTGGATCCTGGACTCATTTCGCTGGCATTATCACCTTCATTTCACTCAGACGCAAGATGACCATAGCAGTTGTAAAGCGCCGTAAAATAACCAACTAAAATAGTTAAAGGTTAAGATGAGTCCCAAGCGCCTTGCAAGGACGCTATAATCATCGTGTACCATTTAATTGATAACACTGCCCAACAAAAAAAGATTTTCGTACGTCCGGGGTAAAAAGGGGATTCTTAAGGAAAAAGTTGCGCTTATTTTAAAAATCGTCATAGAAGTCTCCTATCACGTCAGGTTAAAAAGATATAAACCATTTAGAATCTCACATACGCTGTTTCAAATCAAATGTTATGTTGATTAATTCTTATGATATAATCACGTATTCATGCTAGGTTAAGACTAATCCACAAATATAGTTCTACAGTATATGCATGAAGTAATATTACTTTACAACCCCATTAGATGTGCCAGACTGGTCTCAACCTGGGTTTATCTCTTTGCGGTGTCTACTTCTGGGAGAAAAGACAGATTTATTACCAGTATCCTGATAACTGACAAAGATTTGGTTAGATGATATAACAAATACCACATTTTCATCTTTACATTTTGTAAGTATGTAAGTAAGGGGTAGCCAACATATGACACGCATGTTACCAGATGGCACGTGAACTCGTTTTCGATGTAGGATATCTAAAATATCTAAAAATTGTAACGTAATGCGATATTTTATAATAATAATAATAATAATAATAATAATAATAATAATAATAATAATAATAATAATAATAATAATAATAACAATAATAATGGTTTATTTTAACTGGCAGAGTTAAGACCATTCGGCCTTCTCTTCCACTCAACCAGTATGATAGAAAATTACTACAATGCTATGAATATAACGTAATTAATACAATACAATACAATACAATTCAAAGCAATGCAATACTATAATACAGGGCAATATAATACATAATTAATATAATACAATGACAATTCTTTTCATCTTCACAACACCAATAAAATAATTATGTAATAATAATAATAATAATAATAATAATAATAATAATAATAATAATAATAGTAATGATAGTCATACCTAAATTAAATTAAATTATTAAACTCTATCACAATTATAACTTCAATTTTACTGCGCCCGTAAGAAATCGTTTAGCCTTTTCTTGAAAGTGGTTATTGTCTGGCAGCCCCTCATCGTCTGAGGTAGAGAATTTCATTCACGGGGGACTGAGACAGTAAAAGAGGATGAATAGTGGGATGTTCTATGGACAGGAATTGCTAGGATTTGGCTCTCCTGTGACCTGGTGTTTAGATTGTGATTGGAGGATAAGTAGTCAAACCGGGAACGAAGATATTTCGGAATAGAAGTGTGGAGAACTCGAAATAGAAAAGACAGCGAATGAAGTGTTCTACGGTAACTAAGTTGCAGCATTGTTTTCAGAATCTACGCGTGAAAATGGAATAAAAACATGTAGCCTATATCTTCACGGAGGTAAATTTCATGTTGCGTAGTGTAATTCATCCTTTCTCTCTCTTATTAATTCATTCATTTTATTTCACTTTCTACGTCTTCATTCCATAACCTTAAACCATATGCTAGAAATCCTCCATCTGTCTCGCATCTGTCTTTGAGATTAGACAGTATTACAACAACCTCCTACTATAAAAACGTAACCTGACACGTTTTAAGCTTAGCGTTATGGCTTGTGATCTTACAAATTTGAGATAGGAGCGGAAATAGCATCGCTTACAGGGGTCATATCGGTTTTCGTACCGTCTGTTACGCATTTTTAACCGATCCATATTACTTTCTTCTTGCGCTTGTAACTATGATATCTTAGCGAGTATCGTATACCGATTCGTTACGGTGGCCAGGTTTCAGCTAGTGTTTTCACGGAGGGAGATTTTTACGCTGGGACAAGCTGGTAACTCACTAAAAACCACTGTAAACACATGTAATTGTACGGGTAATATAATGATTTATACTCGACAGTACGAGTGACTAAATAAATAATATAAATAATAAATAATAATATTAATTTATTTAGTCTGGTGGAGTTAAGGCTATATACGGGTATTTCTTCCGTTAGTTTCCAAGTTTCCAGGTTCAAACCCTGTCGGGGGCGATAGATTTCAAGTGCGACAGAATCTTTTATTTATTTAAACATTTATTTACTTATTTAAATATTCATTTATTTATTTAAATATTTATTCATTTATTTATTTAAATATTTAAATATTTATTTATTTATTTAAATATTTATTTATTTATTTAAACATTTATTTAAATATTTATTTATTTAAATATTTATTTATTTAAATATTTATTTATTTAAATATTTATTTATTTATTTAAATATTTATTTAAATATTTATTTATTTATTTATTTATTTAAATATTTATTTATTTATTTATTTAAATATTTATTTATTTATTTAAATATTTATTTATTTATTTAAATATTTATTTATTTATTTAAATATTTATTTATTTATTTATTTTATTGCTAGTAGGTTTGCAATGAATACAAGTTAATAAATACAATGAAAGATAAACTAGCCCACTCCGGAATGAGTAAGACTCGTGCTCAAGAGGGGATTCCAATACTAACAGAAATAAAACTAAAATTGAGAGCGAATACAGATTAAAAAGTGTTTAATAGGTTTAAACCCAAACTATAAATCCAATACATTTATTTTTATTTTTTTTTTTATTAATTTGGAGAGGATTCGTTGTTAAAATAATATTGGAATAAAATTTGTTTAATAATCTGAGACCTTGACTCATGCTATGATAAAAAAGCTGCATTGGTTTTACATTTTGGTTCACACAAACGTAGAGAATTCATATTTTTAGTTCTATATTTATGTATATACCTTTCAAAGTTATTAAATTTTCTATGAAAATATTTTAATAAAATAAAATAATGCATTTGTTTAATATTGAAAACTTTGAAATGTTTAAACAAGAATTCGGTTGGGTAATCTTTCTGCTTTTTTAAACAAATTTTTAATACTTTTTTCTGTAGTAAAATTAACGGATAAAGATTGGATTTATAAGTTCCATCACAACCTATAATACCATACATGATGCTAAATAAATTATACGTAAACAGTTAATTGACAAAATATTTCTTAGAACAACAAAGTAACATAGTGTTTTACGTAATTTATTACAAATATAATGAACATGATTATTCCATTTTAAATGATTATCAATAACTCTAAGTATTTAACCTCTTTAACTTCATTAATAACTGAACAATTTAAATTTATATCGGAACAATCAGAATTATACATTTTAATTTGTAGTAAAGATGAAATCGGTTTATTACCTTTATTATTCAAAGAAAATGAGATAGCTATTGTTTTTTTATTAATTTTAAGCTGCAATTTTCATTATAATAAGCATCAGTCCAAGTTTTTCCACTAAAACGTAAAACAGTATCAGCATACGAATATAAATCACCTTCATATTCTTTAAGGTCTATCTTAGAATATAGATTCTTTTTATAGAAAAGCAAAGCTAAGGACTTCATGCTGCAGAAGGTCTCTTTTTCGTCTCTGAGTGGACGTCATACCAACCAACTGCATCTAGTTTTATCCGGCTCCTTTAAAATATTTATGTATCCGAAGTAGTAATTAAGAAATGTGGCGAATTCATTTAGAAAGAGAAATTGGAACACAACAAAAACCGTGAAAGGAAAGGAATATAGAAAAAAGAATTATTATTTATTTTGATGTGAAACGCAAGTACACATAAATTTCACTAGAAATTCTTGTTAACCTCAACAAAAATAGAACAATTATTCAAGTCTGCTTCACAGGAAGCTTTACCTGAAAGCCAGATTTGCATAATAAATACGTCACTGTAGGTACGTTAACAGAAAACCACAATTCAAGTCACACTGAGTTTGTGTGCACTCAAATTTGGGTTTCTGGTCCCTTCTCAGTTCACGTGAGTTGTCTGGATATAAATGGAAAAATTGGGACGGTGTCGGGTGCAGTTTCTGGGTAGCTCAGACGGTAGAGCATTCGTATGTTAAGCGAAGGGTCTCAAGGCCACGGAACAATTCTTTCCTTGAAATTATAAAAAAAAAATAGAACAGTCATTTAACGGCAATTAGGAGCAAATTTAGACGAAATACAGATCGACTTAATATTTTATAAGTCAAAAGAGCAATTTAATTCCTACTTGTATTGTTTTTTTTTTATCTTTTGGTAAAAATGTACCGAAAAAAATCTTCTTCTCTTCTACGATTTTATGAAAAATGGTATATTGTTATCTGGAATCTTATTTTTCAACCTTGTCAACAAATCATAGTACTTGACAAGCTTGTAAAAAATGTAAGAGAGAAAATTTTTTCAACTTGTCACTCATCTCAGATTTCCTTGCTAGCTTATTATTCTAGAGAATATATTGGTTCTAAGAAACAGGTCCCAGAATGTAATATCTTCAGGGGAAAGAATGGTACAATTTCGAATGTTGTTCTAATTGATACACATCTTTAATGTTTTGTATGTATAAATGTCATTGCTACAACAAATTAAATTCGAAATTAGTTTTTGAAACAAAAATCAGAGCCCAAATTTTGAAAAAAAAAAAAAAAAATGTACTAGGATACAGCATTTAACTAAAATTGATATATCTCAACCATTTTTAAATATAAATTTAGAATCTTTTTGACATTTTATTCTTAAAAGTACATTCTTTAAAATGTTTGGAGCATAAATTTCATATTGACTTTCGAAACTTTAAGACAAACGATTAAATTTTAATAATTAATTTTGGACGTACTTCCATAGAAATATGGAGGGGTATTTTTAAAATGCTACAAACTAACAATTTTTTGTTATAAAGAAAAGTTTCCTAATAGCGTAAAAAATTTATTCCAAATATCACGCATGTAGCATTAATAGTTCAGAATATATTTAACTTTCTGCATGAGAGTAAAACATCAATAAATTTATTGAAGTTACGAAAAATTGGAATCAAAATTAAGAGTCACTGAAAATCCTGAGCACTAGAACTTTAAAAATATCGTTACTATACCTAACAAAACTATAAATTAGCATTAAATGATATGCAATATATTTTTCATATATCAAAGTTAATTTTAAAGCAATATTTATTTTAAATTTACTGTTTTCTTATCATATTTAAACATTCTATTCGCTTGGAAATCCTTTGCACCAGATCTTAAAAAATTGCATTGCAGCAGCTGCGAAGAGCATACATGAACGTTAAATTTTATGTAATACATACCAAAATATATTTAAAGCAAAACAAATTTCAAAAGTCACTTGTTTCCTTCCATATTGAAACCATCCTCTCCTCCTTAAGGGAGATACATATGATTTTTAAAATCCACAGTTTTCATCCAAAATATGTTAAATTTAAACTAAATAAACAGGCCCACAATACTATCAACTGTACTAAATTTGGTGCCACTAGGACTAATAGATCCGAAATGTTTAAAAAATATTTTTTATATTGACGTCACTAAAAAGGTTCCTTGCGTCAGAGTTTTCAAAATTTTCAGTTCATATTTGTGCAAAAGCTTTAAAATAGTCATGGGAATTAAAATTTAATTAGGTTTACGAGCTAAGTCTAAATAGAGAGTTATATATCTATTTTTTTATTATTTTAATGAATTTACCATTGCAATATATTTTATTCTAAGTGCAATATAAATATGCCCCAAAGGAACTTAATATTTCATAAAACACTAATTAAATTTTATTCATCAACATTTAACTGACCTCTGTGAGAAGTTTCAGACCAATCTGACAACAACTTTTGTCCAAGGAGCTGGTTTTATTCAATAAACCGATTAAAATATTTAAAGTCGAAAAAACAGCAATAAAATATATCTCTCCACTCATGCACCGTATATTTTTCCACATTTTATTATATGGTTAGATCATTTAAAGCAGTCTCAAATATAATTATGATCATAAAAACAAAAAAGTGGACCTTCTTCATTCTTGAGTATTATTTCACTATAGTTTCCCTTTAATAACCAATAACCAAAAATGTATTTAAAAATAGGTTTAAGGACTTCACTAATAGACATTAGTGTATTATGCACACAATTTAAAGGATGTAATTGATGTTTTGTTATTTGAAGTGTTGTATCAGTGAAGAAGTGTGTTGTGTCAGTGAAGTGTGTTTGTGCCAGTAAAGTTTTATAGTTTATAGTGGCAGTGCAAAGGTTTGAACAGTGAAATATTTTTGAAGTGTTAGTGAAATCAGGATAGTATCAGTGAAATGTGTCGTAGTTCCAGTGCAGTGAGTGAGTTGACAGCGAAATGAGTGTATCCTAGTGCTGACATGTACTTGTGCATGTATGAACATATCATACTCATAGGTTTTAGTTTGAACTTAGGGTTAAGATACAAATTAGATTTACTTTAAATGTTTTTTTTTAAGTGATTGTGCTTCATTTAATTTAGGATGCTCCCTGTTATTATTATTATTATTATTATTATTATTATTATTATTATTATTATTATTATTATTATTATTATTATAGTAATTAATTATTATTAATTTATTATTAATTGTATTTATTATTAAGTTAATTGTGTTTATTATTAATTGTCATTATTGAGTGTAATTAGTTATCACTGCCACCGGCTATTTACCCATTTGCAGTGTGAATAAATACATACATACTTAATTATAGGCCTAATATTGAAACTAGAATATTTCGATACAATTTTACTTAGCACATGATTTTTGGAGGACCAGGAAGATACAAAGCAATGGTTTACCAAATCCAGCGGTCATCGATGTGAAATTTCATCTTTCCTTGACCAAGACTATACTAAGTTGTAGAGCGAGAGAGAGAAGGCAAAGGGTGAGAGGTTTCAGTTCAGGTCAAATCAGAAGCTACAGTGGAAACTGACCACACACTAGACGGTACCAGTAACTAAAGCACTAACATAAACCTTAACACACGACATGAAGAGAAGGGAGAGGAGGCGGGTAGGAAGGTTTAGTCCACATCAGACCCCACGAAAACTTTGCCTATACAAGGTTCTAAAGCTCGATATGGTTGGTGATTTCCACTGATTTTCAATGGCGTGAAATTTATTCACTTTGCCTATATAAAGTTACGCGGACAGCCGTCAGAGGAGAATCCAAGTCCATATAATAGTGGTAGCGAGGGGGTGAGAAGAGAGAAAGGGGGTTGGAAAGGGAATTTCTAGAAAAGGGGTAGTAGTAGTAGTGGCCGTGGAGGAAGAGGGTTTGAGAATAGATGGCACGGCCGTTGTTAGGTTCTCTTGTACGTATAAGGGGGTAGGTGGGGGTGTTGGATGGTTTGGTTCGTCGTTCTAAGAGGGTAGAAGGGGGTGTAACCACGGTCCACAAACTTTGAATGTATTTGTCTTCATGTCGTCGTGGTAGTGTTCTTTTTTAAAAACAGCCGCAACAATATACAGCTCGGTCACTGAAGCCTGACCCGTCGGTCGGATGGCAAGAAGGTGAGGGAGATCGCCGAGAAGTGATACTCTCCGTTCCCCTTGCGAGCAACAGGAAGGCAGCGACCGCAGCTTCTGTGCAAGACAATGGCATTTGTGGGGCTCCTTGCCAAACGCATTTCAAAGACTAGCCACGTGTTTTTATCGCCTTATATTCTTCAGGACTAGCTCTTCAGCTAAGTTGTAAACAATGATATTACGATCCACATTATTTTATTGATTAAGTATCTATTAATGATTATAGTCATTATCATATTGCTACTAAGTATAGAGAAAGTACAGAAGTGGTCAAATCATATATTCCAGTTAAATTATTAACAGAAAAAATTAGTGTAAAATTTGTTAAAATTAATTTATTGTTTTTGTATATGTTGTTGATTAAATTTTTTCAATTTATTTCATTTTGGTTCAACACATAAAATTATGAAACTTGCATAACAAATTCGTAGATATAAGCTATAATTGAAAAAAATTAATCAACAACATATATAAAACAAATTAATTTTAACATAAAAATAAGATAAAAAAATAATTTAACTACAAGAAAAGAAATAATTCCTATTTCAAATCTACCCTTTAATAATTCAAAATAATAAATATAATTCCATTATTAGGCAATTAGTTGACTTACGCTATACTAATAGCAAAAGTAGTAGCAATAGCAATAATAGCTAGAATCAGTAGTAATAGTAACAATAGTTGCAATAGCTAATAACAATAGTAATAGCTATAGTAGTAACAGCAATAAGAGCAACAGTAGAACTGGCATTAGTTAGCAATAATAGCAGCAGTACTTGTTAACATTACTATTATCAGCAGTAGTAGTTAGCAATATTATTAGCAGCAGTACTTGTTAGCAATAGTAGTAGTAGTAGTAGTAGTAGTAGTAGTAGTAGTAGTAATAGTAGAAGTAGTAGTAGTAGTAGTAGTAGCTAACAACAGTATTAGTATTACTAGTAATATTAATTAGCAATGGTATTAGTAGTTATCAATAGTGATAATAATGCTAGTAGTTAGCAATAGTGTTAGTAGGAGTAGTTAGTAATAATATTAGTAGGAGTAGTTAGCAGTAGCATTAGTAACATTTAACAAAAGCGTTAGTAGTAGTTAGAAATATTGCTAGAAGTAATTAGCAGTGTATTAGTTGTTAGCAATAGTGTTACCGGTAGTAGTAGTCTAGTAGTAGTTAGTAATGATATTATTTTTATCAATAGTGTTAGTAGCGTTAGTAATAGTTAGAATTGGTGTTAGTAGTAGTTAGAAATAGTGTTATTAGTAGTTAGTAATTATGTTAATTGTTAGCAAGAGTGTTAGTAATAGTAGTTAGAAATAGTGTTAGTAATAGTAGTTGGAAGTAGTGTTAGTAGTAGTTAGAAATAGTGCTTGTAGTAGTATTAGTTATAAATAGTGTTACTAGTAGTAGTTAGAAGTGTTAGTAGTAGTAGTAGTAGTAGTAGTAGTAGTAGTAGTAGTAGTAGTTAGAAATAGTATTAGTAGTTAGCAATAGTGTTAGTAGTAGTAGTTGGTAACAGTATTAGTAGTAGAAGTTAGCAGTAGTATTACTAGTAGTTAGCAATAATATTAACAGTAGTAATTAGCAATAGTATTAATAGTAGTAGTTGGTAATACGGGAAGCAAGTAAAGAGATAGGTTTGGAAGTAAATCCCGAAAAGACAAAGTATATGATTATGTCTCGTGACGAGAATATTGTACGAAATGGAACTAAAAAAATTGAAAATTTATCTTTTGAAGAGGTGGAGAAGTTCAAATATCTTGGAGCAACAGTAACAAATATAAATGATATTCGGGAGGAAATTAAACACAGAATAAATATGGGAAATGCCTGTTATTGTTCGGTTGAGAAGCTTGTATCATCCAGTCTGCTGTCAAAAAATCTGAAAGTTAGAATTTATAAAACCGTTATATTACCGGTTGTTCTATATGGTTGTGAAACTTGGACTCTCACTTTGAGAGAGGAACATAGGTTAAGGGTGTTTGAGAATAAGATGCTTAGGAAAATATTTGGGGCTAAGAGGGATGAAGTTACAGGAGAATGGAGAAAGTTACACAACACAGAACTGCACGCATTGTATTCTTCACCTGACATAATTGGGAACATTAAATCCAGACGTTTGAGATGGGCAGGGCAAGTAGCACGTATGGGCGAATCCAGAAATGCATATATAGTGTTAGTTGGGAGGCCGGAGGGAAAAAGACCTTTAGGGAGGCCGAGACGTAGATGGGAAGATAATATTAAAATGGATTTGAGGGAGGTGGGATATAAAGATAGAGACTGGATTAATCTTGCTCAGGATAGGGACTAATGGCGGGCTTATATGAGGGCGGCAATGAACCTCCGCGTTCCTTAAAAGTCAGTAAGTAAGTAAGTATTTCATTTTGGTTCAACACATAAAATTATGAAACTTGCATAACAAATTCGTAGATATTATAAGCTATAATTGAAAAAATTTAATCAACAATATATGAAAAACCATAAATTAATTTTAACATAAAAATATAATAAAAAATAATTTAACTACAAGAAAAGAAATAATTCCTATTTCAAATCTACCCTTTAATAATTCAAAATAATAAATATAATTCCATTATTAGGCAATTAGTTGACTTACGCTATACTAATAGCAAAAGTAGTAGCAATAGCAATAATAGCTAGAATCAGTAGTAATAGCAACAATAGTTGCAATAGCTAACAACAATAGTAATAGCTATAGTAGTAACAGCAATAAGAGCAGCAGTAGTACTGGCATTAGTTAGCAATAATAATAGCAGCAGTATTTGTTAACATTACTATTGTCAGCAGTAGTAGTTCGCAATATTATTAGCAGCAGTACTTATTAGCAATGTTATTAGTAGTAGTAGTAGCAGTTAGCAACAGTATTAGTATTACTAGTAATTGTAGTTAGTAATGGTATTAGTAGTTATCAATAGTGATAATAGTGCAAGTAGCAATAGTGTTGGTAGTAGTAGTTAGCAATGTACTATTGGCAGTAGTTAGCAATAGTGTTAGTAGGAGTCGCTAGTTATAATGTTAGTAGGAGTAGTTAGCAGTAGCGTTAGTAATATTTAACAAAAGCGTTAGTGGTAGTTAGAAATAGTGTTAGTAGTAATTAGCAATGTATTAGTTGTTAGCAATAGTGTTAGTAGTAGTTAGTAAGGATATTATTTGTTAGCAATAGTGTTAGTAGTAGTTAGTAAGGATATTATTTGTTAGCAATAGTGTTAGTAGTAGTTAGTAAGGATATTATTTGTTAGCAATAGTGTTAGTATTAGTTTGAAGTAGTGTTAGTAGTAGTTAGAAATAGTGTTAATTGTTAGCAAGAGTGTTAGTAATAGTAGTTAGAAATAGTGTTAGTAGTAGTTAGAAACAGTGCTTGTAGTAGTATTAGTTATAAATAGCGTTACTAGTAGTAGTTAGAAGTGTTAGTAGTAATAGTAGTTAGAAATAGTATTAGTAGTTAGCAATAGTGTTAGTAGTAGTTGGTAACAGTGTTAGTAGTAGAAGTTAGCAGTAGCATTAGTAGTAGTTAGCAATAGTATTAAAGTAGTAATTAGCAATAGTATTAACAGTAGTGGTTGGTAATATAATTAATAATATCAGTTAGCAATAGTATAATCAGTAGTAATAGTAGTAGCATTAGTTAGCAATAGTTGCATTTGTATATTTGTATACATTCACCGTTTTATTTCATTACATATTGTCCTGTAAAATAAATAATTGCACCGCTATTCTTTTAGTGTAAATTAACTTGCATATTTTATTTATATTAATTATTTAATTATACATTTTTAATTATTCACTTCACAGGCTGTTATTTATACATAATATAAGACTATTCACCCCAGTAAACTCATTACCATAAATTCATAAAATAATGTATACTTTCTTTAACTAACAAGTAAGATAATAGAAAATATAGAATATTATATCTCATTTCTAATAATTGATATTTCATACTTACATCGCTAGATTTATTAACATAATTGGCAAGACAAAATAAACAAATCGTGAATATTTTTACTCTCAACTCCAAGAAATTCCAGAAGGAATGGGTAAATAAGCAAAAAATAAAAATTTAAGATACAAATAGAAGAAAATCTACTTCAATACAAAACAAAAATATTTTTGATACAATGAAGGTTTAGCCAAAGATTTCATTGCCAATACATCCAACTAACATAAATGCATTAACTTTTCTCACATTTTAAAATTACTTATAGCCTACAAAATATAGGCCTGCATAATATTTTTAGATACTTTCACAGCATTTTTAAAATCTAAAATATATCAAAATTATATTTGAACCCCAACTGACTACTCCATAATTACTGAGCTCAGTATTCATTCATTCAGTGTTCTGCCCAAGGCTAGGTCTTTCACTGCAAACCCAGCATTCCCCAGTCTTCCCTATTTTCTGCCTTCCTCTGTCTCCGCATATGATCCATATATCTTAATGCCGTCTATCATCTGATATCTTCTTCTGCCCCGAACTCTTCTCCGTCTTTCACCGTAGAAAGACTCATCATGCCATGTTTGCAGTTTTCTTGGGAAAGGTAAATGCGGTAGCTTCCCGTTGGACTCCACACACCATTATTATTATTATTATTATTATTATTATTATTATTATTATTATTATTATAGTACTTCAGTCGTGGCCACCGGTGTAGCTCAGTCGGCTAAGGTGCTTGCCTACCGATCCCAAGATGCGCTCGGGCGAGGGTTCTATTCCCGCTTGGACTGATTACCTGGTTGGGTTTTCTCCGAGGTTTTTCCAAACCGTAAACCAAATGTCAAGTAATCTATATCGAATCCTCGGCCTCATCTCGCCAAATATCATCTCGCTATCACCAATCCCATCGACGCTAAATAACCTCGTAGTCGATACAGCGTCGTTAAATAACCCAGTAAAAAAAACTTCAGTCGTTTTAATGAGTGAATAATCCAACATATTCTTTTGGAAGTGTTCATTCTATTCCTGGTGACAATCCATATAAATGCCTAGGTTCTTCACAGTAAGTAAATAAATAAATAAGAAAATAAACAAATAATAAATGCTTATAAAAAAAAGGTAAAGGCATCCCTATCCCCGTAACATGCCATGAAGGCACTTGGAGGGCATGGAGGTAGAGCCCCATGCTTTCCATGACATCGGCACTAGAATGAGATGGTGTGGTCGGCACCACGCTCTGATCGCCTTTTACCCCCGGGAAAGACCCGGTACTCAATTTTATAGGAGGCTGAGTGAATCTCGGGACCGTTCTGAAAGTTTGGCAACGAGAAAAAATCCTGTCACCACCTGGGATCGAGCCCCGGACCTTCCAGCCCGTAGCCAGCTCCTCTACCAACTGAGCTTACCGGCCGCCCAATAAATGCTTATACTTTTTTTTTTTAATTTTTGGTGATTTATTTAATGCCTTTTTTATATGTTAATACATTAATTTTCCACTATTTTGCGGATTATTTAACGACGCTGTACCAACTGCTAGGTTATTTAGCGTAGATTGATGACAGTGAGAAAATATTTGAAGAGTGAGAGAGAGGACTAGCTACAGACTACCTGATATTTGTCTTACGGTCGAGGAAAATCTCGAAGAAGAAAAAAAATGTAATCAGCTCAAACGGGATTTGAACCCACGGCCGAGCGTATCTCCAGAACAGCAGACTAGCGCGCCATCTCCTGACCTACTCCGACCGGTTGCTTTTCACATGTCCTTACGCGTTTACGTACAATTTCGACGCACTACTGTTGGCATTTATGATTACGCCTGATCAGCGAAACAAAACACGACACATCGATCTGAAGGCATTGGCTCTTCATTCAGAGGTCGCCGCGAGAGCGCCATTGTCTTTCTTGTGCTTCTCAGCCATTCCCTTGTATTGTAATGCTGGTTGCAGATGAACAAGGCAAAAAACTGCTTCATACAGTTTCTCGTGAGGACCGTCAGAGTGCAGCACTAATCAGAACAATTTCTCACGTTCTCTCCTCTCCTCTTCGCGTGCCTTCTCTCTCTCCCTCTCGTTGCATGATATCAGAGCGTTCAGAATGCAACAGTTATTTCATTTGTTCGCATTTTTATACGTTATTGTATTCATCCGATAATGCGAAATAATTTAATTCATTTCTAATTACCAGGAATGTATTATTTTAGCCCAAAGTTGAACTATGTTAATGTCTATATATATATATATATATATATATATATATATATATATATATATATATATATATATATATATATATAATTTGAACTGGTAATGAAACTTACGGGAAAACAGCCAAACGGATTATAATAAATGACCCCCCCCCCCATTTTGAAGCTTGGAACCCAAAGTTTTTCAGAAAAAATAGTAGTTTTCAGTGAAATGCCAATTTTTCAACATAATTTTCCTATTTTCTAAAATCCATCTGTCGTCTGTAATTCCATTTCAGAATAAAACAAAACACACACTACAGTAAACAATATTACACGAAGGCCATGATCTGCAAGAATGCTGACATGGCTCAGTATTACAAGGTTCAATGTCTATATCAGAAATATTACTACATACACCCTTGTAACATTTATCCAGCGATATTTAGAGCTCAAATTAAATTGGTTATTAAAAGCTTCAAGACTTGCTATAAATAATTTGTGCGAGATCGTGTGTATTTGCTTCCTTTCCGCACAAAACCAATACGCGGTAAGTGTGAAATACCACATTCAGTATTCCCAACATAACACACATAACAATTTCACTCTTCTTACCGCTTAAGCGCGACATTCATTTTACTGCTTTAGGCTTTTAACATAATATTTTTAGAGACGTTTAACATAGTAATAATTATAAATTGGAAACTTACCACTGCAATTTCACCTAAATTGCACTGTTAATTATTGTTTTTAAATATTTGCAAAAATTAAGTAAACAACACCACAAAAGTTACTGCATTTGTAATGCAAGTAACATTAAGGAAGCCGTGAAAAAATCAACAAGATTCCAGATGCCGATATTATTACTGCAATATGTTATGTAAATAATATTGTTAAAATATTAAAATGAAAAATAAATCATTACATAACCTTACCGTTTGCTTTAAGTTCGCATTTATAGACTGGGGGGAAAAAAGACAGATGTATATCACGGCCTGCTGGAGTAAAGTAAACACAGAAAACATTTTATAGGAACAATGTTGAAGATAGATATATTTGTTTTCCAAAGTTGCCGTCATTGAACAGAAACCAAGATGGAGATTTCATTGCAACTAATTAGAAATTCCTCTTTCAGGTATGTAATAAACGATCTTCGCACAAAATAATGTACTATACACCAGCGGTATGTTTGTTTTCATGTTCTCGGAAATTAAAAAAGCTCAACTACGTTTCGCTTTTTCAATCTTTTCCTCGAACATGAAAACGTCAACATACCGCTCTTGTAACGCATATTACTATTACAGGTCTGGTTCTGTGGTTTGTAATTTTCTGAGTACAGCTGTGTATTGGATATTAAAATCTACAAAACTTGAGGTGGTTTGATGACATTATTACCATTAGAAATGAAATATTATTGTAGTTAATGCCATGATGCGACTGTTTTTCATTAATATACATAGGCCTATTAATGCTATATTGATGATATGAAAGTGAAACGTTTTGGTGTTATATAAATAGATGTAGAGAATATCTTAAATTAGATCTTCATTTCCATAATTTACTGAGTGGCGGCTATATAGTATATATAGTATATGTTACTGTAAATTATGAAACTTACGTCATATAATAATATTGTTATTAAAATCAAATATTTTATAGTTATTAATCAAGTGGGGTTGGGTCTTTTTCATATATTTAATGGCGGTGTGGTGTAGATATTTATATGAGTGATTGTCTTCAGTATTGACTCGAGAAAGCGCAAAAATTAGGTTTCCTAAGGAAAGACCAAAAGGTATTACTTACTGATAAAATAAGAGGCCTACAACATTTTGTAGTCTCCCGATCATTTC
Source organism: Periplaneta americana (assembly GCF_040183065.1). Lineage (NCBI taxonomy): Eukaryota > Metazoa > Arthropoda > Insecta > Blattodea > Blattidae > Periplaneta > Periplaneta americana. Next base: position 22,498,506 of record NC_091122.1, on the reverse strand, counting down.
AGCAAGATCTCTGAGCAGGATAAAATGATTTTACCTTCTACATTTCAAGCTTTACATGCAGCAGCTAGGATACCAAGATATTATGTATATTGTTCGAAAGCATAGCAAACCTGATATATATAACTTTCACCTACAATCCACAATGACCTGAAGTAACTATAGCTTTACTCCCACATGATAAACCGACTGATCGTCCTGACATTGTTACTTGCGTTTTCGCTTTCAAACTCAAAAACTGAAGGTGAATAGGTTCAAGAAAAAGTATTTGGCATAAAAAAAACCATTCAGAGGGAGTATGTTTCATTATTACGGAAGCAAATAATTTTCAGAATATCTGGTATTCTTCATTGAAAATAAATCTGAAAGATGTTTATTTGAACGTTTAATGAACTTAGTTTGCAGCATTTGCTGCACAAGCCACTAGTAAATATATAATTTTAACCAGGAATAATTGTTTCAACGGTAAACATAGTGTTATTTACTAAAATTTCTAGTTTATTTTAACACAGAAGAAAACTACATATGTGAAATATTCTGTCACTTACCCATCAGGCTATTTAGTATGCAGTGATACATAGGCGGAATTATGGGGGGTCATGGGGGGCACTGCCTTCCTAAACTTATCTAAATTTATTTTCTATTAACGTTAGAAAACATTGAATTCAAAAGATCTTTTTTTGCTTTTGTTTATGATTAAGTTTCCGTGCTTAAATTGAGGAATTAATGTCTTCAGATCATGTGTCTGCACTATAATATTTAAGTTTTTGAATGTATAAGAATTTCTACACCTCATTTGAGGAATGGGAGAAATGTAATGTTTCTTCTGTAATAGCCTATACTGAGGTGTTAGATATCTACAGGTGTTCAGGCCGTCACTTGGAGAAATATGAATAACATACTGCACAACAATGCAGAAAAAAGAAAAGTGATCCCAATATAATGTGTAAATTTATAGACAAGATTAAATTTAATAAAATAATAATTAGAGTTTACTTTTCACATGCTTCATATAAAGAAGTATCTGTTAGCACTGTTACGTAGTTTTACTGATGTATATGTACGAGAGAGAGAAAAAAGAGTGTGATTGTTTTAAGTTATGCCCTAGTATAATTTGTAGTAGACCTAAAGTTCAAGTCCTGTACAATTCGGTTCGAAACATCGCGGATATGGATGTAACACTGTAAGAAACATGCCTCCCTAAAATACGTTTATTAAATGATCATATTCAGATATAAGTATTGTACTGTATCACGGTTAAGCTATGATGGGGGAGGAGGTAAATGATGTTCCCCATAACCCCATTATATGGAGATTCTATGGTTTTGGTTTGCCCCTCCCCCCTCCAAGGAAACGGTTCTCTCTCCACCTATGAGTAATAGATAGCAGTTCTTTTTTTAATTTCATTACAAAGAAACAATGTCTTATTGCTGGGTTTTATAATAATTATTATCATTCAAGTAAGTAATTCGGTTTTGCAAGTTATTCAATTTTATTCGTTGAATAATCTTGCACTAGTGCAATTACTACAGATAATGTCCCAGGAAACCAGAAAAGGTAACTGCAGGAGTATTAAAATATCTCAGGGCATCTAAGTTCATTTAATTATTGGCTACAGCGACGCTTCGCTTTGGTTTTGTTCCTAAGGAATTCAAAAGGGCTAGAACAAACTTAATACGAAACTGATCTAATACTAGATTTTCACAAGTAGCGGAAGTTTGTCACGACTTGAGACATAACAAAAAATAAATTCAGGACGAGGTACGAACACCTAATCTCAAAGGAGAGAGGTTACTTTTCACTCTCTACCTGGAATCGAGCCCAGATCCTTTAAATTAGTAGTCGGGAGTGCTACATTACTTGAGACATGGCAAGTAGAATAAATTTGTAGTCCTAAGGATAACTGCTATTACTGAAGGAAGGATGGATTTGACGTTAAGGAGAAAGCATTGGGCATATAGGACTATTCCATGAAATGACAGTTGCCATAGAAACGCTTACCTACCACATAGCTTGTACAGTGTATTAGGCAAGGCCCATAAAACTAATGATTTTTCCTTAAAGTGGAATCCTCTGTAGGAATTCCGTAAGTTATTATATCTGATGTCTTTTTTTTTAATTGACACAGTCAAATAAAAACAATGAATACGAGAGGAAGACATAAAAATGAAACAAGAATGAAAGAAGCCTAAGCCTGCTGAAATTCACAAACATGATCCACCGTTGGCTATGTCTTACTTTTACATTTTTATAGGCCTACATAGATTTTAAATGGTGGTGTTAAACTCACTGACAAGAAAACGTGGTATATTAGGGTATTCAGGGGTACGAATCTAGTTTTTTTTTCTACTTCTGAGTGTGATGTGGCAGTCCTTCAACTCCAGTTCAGAAGTCTTATGATGGAAGAATCAGATGTGTTATGTCAGTGATTTGTGCTTTCAAGCTTTGGTGATATGAGATGAGTTACTTTTAGAACGTTAGATCTAAATATTTATTATGTAATTGTTTGCCATAAGAAAATTCCAAAGAATTATCAATAGCTCATATTTAAGTACGTAACCTAACTTACGATTTAAGCTTAGTTGTTTTTTTAGTAGGTTATTTTACGACGCTTTATCAACATATTAGGTTATTTAGCGTCTGAATGAGATTAAGGTGATAATGCCGGTGAAATGAGTCCGGGGTCCAGCACCGAAAGTTACCCAGTATTTGCTCATATTGGGATGAGGGAAAACCCCGGAAAATACCTCAACCAGGTAACTTGCCCCGACCGGTAATCGAACCCGGACCACCTGGTTTCGCGGCCAGACGCGCTGACCGTTACTCCACAGGTGTGGACCTTACGATGGAAGAATCAGATATGTTATGTCAGTGATTTGTGCTTTCAGGCTTTGGTGATATGAGATGAGTTACTTTTTAGAACGTTAGATCTAAATATTTATTATGTAACTGTTTGCCATAAGAAATTCCCAAAGAATTATCAATACCGCATAGCCTATGTAAGTACATACATAACCTGACTCACGATTTAAGCTTAGATGTTAGTGGGACAACTTGCTATAGATGGCAGCTGATACCAGCAGTATAGGAATCACCGTCATGGGACAATTATCCTACGAACTAGGTGGGGCAAAGATCCGTATGCATATCTTTCCACCAGAACGCTTCTATTTTCTCCCAGTCGTTTTTCATACTGAACACATAGATGTATAGAATTAATCACATGGTGATACATTAATAGCAATTGTAATTTTTCACGCCCTTTTCTTTGTTTCCCTTCTTTAAAATTTAATATCTATGTTTACATATGTATAATAATTTTTTGAGGATATACTGTGTCCGTAAGGGCTACCCTCAATGGGGGGCAGTTTATTATTATTATTATTATTATTATTATTATTATTATTATTATTATTATTATTATTAAATGAGTTTTAATTTATAGTTAAGTTTTTTTATTCATTATTAATAAAACTAGTTTCAACTTCATACTCCAGAGACTACGAAAGAAAAACGTCCACAAAGTCGTGATCTTCTAAACGTTAGCGGAGGGTAAGCAACTAACAGAAAATGGATCTTACATTGGATATGCAATTAAAAGACTTGCCTGTAATGAATTCACATTACGTAAAAGGCTTAAATGAAGCTATGGCGTGGCATCATTGTGACGTTTTAGCAAAGTATTTTCTGACACTATCACGTTCAGTTGGACGAAGTTACGCAATAATAGACCAACCGACAATTTGAAAAAAAAAAAAAGAGAGAGAGAGAGAGATTTGCACAAATCTGTTTGATTGTATGATAGAAGATTCGAAGAGAACGTCAGGATGTAGACCTTCGGCTCCCCCTCCTACCAATAATGCATAACACAACATCAATACGGCGGTTGCTGTCGTCTGCGATACAACGAACTTTTTTGTTGATTTTCGAGTTCGTTACTTTTTTTTCTGGTTATTATATGCTTATTTAAGTTGTGTTAACTCTCGCTAAATGGTTTTATTATTTTATTTTATCAGTCTTAATATTTATTTTATTATTGTTAATATTTTTGTCTCATTATTATTATTAATTAATTAATTTATTTATTTATATTACTATCTTTGTATCATCTCTGTCACGGTTATTATTTCTACATCAACATTATTATTGATGTCTATAAAATTTATGTAGACTGTACTGGACTGTACCCGAGCACGAGTATATGCTCATTTCGGGTATCTATTCATGTGTACCATTTCAAATGTAAATTGTGAATAAATTTGAATTTGAATTTGTTGATGGCAGACTAATTTACATCGGAAAAATCAAGAATGCGATACCTGAATTTTGCTGCTATTTATAAGAAAAAATTAGTTTATTGCATAAAATTCATTTATTTATTTTGCTTTGAAATATTAATTCAACTGTTGGTCTCTTATTAAAAATCGGTTAGCCTTTTTTGGGATTATTTGTGATATTTTCTGTAGTAGTATGACTGTTATAATACTTCTTGCATAAAATGTTTTATAAAAAAAACAGATTTATTTCAATGGCCAATATCTCGAAACAGGTTTTTGGCTCTTCGTCTCTTATTGCGTAACTCCGTGCAATTGTTTGTATCTTTATTTGTAGTAGTTATTTATCGGTACTTAATTTTCCATTTATATTCTAGTCTTGAAGTGTTTTTGCATGCAAATTAGTGTTATGCTAGTGTCATGTTTTGTTATATGACGGAGACGATGACGATGACGATGATATGAAACATGATACAATTTATGAATGTCATTATCTGACAAATAAATACTTATAATTATAGTTTCTAAATGTGTGGAATTTTTCCCCATAGCAGTAGGATATTTACACCAGGTCAGGGGCAAAGAAGCACTATCTACATTTATTTACTTATTTACTTACTTATTTACTTATTTTCTTACGTATTTACTTATTTATTTATTTATTTATTTATTTATTTATTTATTTATTTATTTATTTATTTATTTATTTATTTATTTATTTAACCTGGTAGAGATAAGGCAATCAGGCTTCTCTTCCCCTCTACCAGGGGATTACAACTACAATATTAAGAATACAATTACAATTATAATTACAAATAATATTACATTTACAAATACAATAAAAATCAAAGTACCAAAAGATTAACTGATTAATACATGCTAGACAGTTTATTGTAAAAGTTAAGAAGAGAGAAATATTTTTTGTTATTAATTAAGTAAAAATTAAACCTACTCTACGCATTGTGATTTTATTTTAAATATAATTTTATGCTCGACCATGCCGAAATGTAGTAATTATACACCTGTTAGCAGACCTTTAATGGGCCTCATTACAGTACACCTACTCAGGTCTTTCAGCCAATGACGACTCAGGTTACAACTGTTCAGCCAATGACAGGTCAGCTTTGTACCGTTATAAAACAGCAAGTATCGATTATTCTCGGATATTCAATCGAAAGAAAATTAGCGAAAAGTCACGGAGGCTGGAAATCCAATACTGTCGCAGAAGGTTATGTTCTGTTACTATAATAATTAGCGTTAATTGTAAATAATATTCAAATAAATTCAATTTGTCATCCCGTTTTTCAATGTCGAATTCAATAATCAAGGTTATAATATTGTAATATTATCAAGTTTAACGGGACTATGTCCCTTGCGCTCGTTTCATAAATATCCATACTCGATTCTTAATTACCATCATTATAGGCTCGTTGCATAATGTACTATTAATAGACCATATAGTGAGCCTGGAACTTATGGTATCGTGTAATGTATGATTCTAGATGTATTATGTACAATTTTCATTTCGTGTAACCAGAAAAGCAGAAGGGGAAAAAAAGTATTAATTGCCCGGCTGACCCTAATTGTATAAATATTCATTATTATCATTATTATCATTATCATTATTATCATTATTATTATTATTATTATTATCATTATTATTATATTAAACAAAACAACACTTCCCAGATATCGTGTATAATTTATTTCTGACCTTCACAATAGAAGGGAAGGGCAATCAGGCATAGATTTTGCAGACTTCTGAACAAGACAAGAGCACATGGACGTTGTGCACAGTTACAGATACTTATATCATGTTTCCCTTAACCAATATGCCCCCTCCCCATCGTCTTCCTCATTTCGAAATTAGAAACATGGCTAGGGGAAGATTGAAAAGGACGGAGACATTTTTTTAAGAGCAACGTTTTCTTTCTATCTTACTTGCCATCGCCTTGGGCGATAAATTTCATGCCATTTTTTTCTCCACCCTTCTTCGCAATCAAGGTTTCATCCACCCTCACCATGCCCTCCCCAAAACCCATCCAAACCCCTTTACCGAGAAGTAGAACAAGGGAAGGAAGAGTCAAGGAAAAAGACGAGCAAGATAGGAAATAAAAAAATTAAAAATTAGTACCGAGTCGTCCACGTTTATTTTTCATCTAAGAGGAGCAAAAGATGAAAATAACTATAAATAATTGAAACGAAGATTACTTTTCGATAAGGAATAATTAAAATTTTCTCTCGCTTTTAAACCAACTCCCTTTCTTCATGCACCGCTATCCCCACCAACCCCCTCTCCCATGCTCGTCTGTCGACTATCCTTTTTTTTTTATAAAAAAGGGCTTTCCGGGCCCCCATCCCAACTACCCCGAAAAAAGATAAAGATGAGAGGGTATGCGTTGCATGGACGGCGGCGGAAAACATAATTTAGGCAGGGAAGCTTTCACCGATAAAGCTAATTAAAAATTACTGAAGTTTAAAGGGGTAGAACGATGTGGTGCAGGGGTAGGGGGTTGGTGCGGTATGACGTGGGGTGCAGGGTTCCAGTAGGTGGGCGGTTTATGGCTAGGAATTGATGTAACAATATCAGTATACTCCTGATTAAAGATTTCCCACCATACAGGAATTTTTTTGCTCAGTATTTATATCACATTCTTCGCTCCTCCGATATTCTGTTATCATCAGAGGATAACCGACCTTTCTTTTTTATTTGTTGCGTAAATTTTTAATATTCGAAAGGCCTTCATTTCAGTAGTGCCAAGATCTCGTTCAATAATTTCCGGGTCAAAAGGGGAAGATTTGTGTATGGAGTATGTTGCATTAGATTACGTTTCCTATTCTGATTACAATATAATGTGTGATATACAGTACATTCACCAATATACTGTGTTGCATTATGTAGAAGACAATAAAATATATGTATTTCTTTTTGGTTAAATAAAATGGGTGATTTTGGACTTAAGACTGAAATTATTTTGGTGGTTATTCCTTTAAATAAATTGTTAATTAAATGTATTACTAGTGGCTTGTGCAGCAAATGCTGCAAACTAAGTTCATTAGACGTTCAAATAATTTTTTTTTATATTTAGTTTCAATTAAGAATACCAGACATGTTGAAAGTTATTTGTTTCCATAATAATGAAACACACTCCCTCTGAATGTTTTTTTATGCCAAATACTTTTTCTTGAACCTATCTACCTTCAGTTTTTGAGTTTCAACGCGAAAACGCAAGTAACAATGTCAGGACGATCAGTAGGTTTTTCATGTAGGAGTAAAGCAATAGCTACTTCAGGTCATTGTGGATTGTAGGCGAAAGTAAAAAAAATGTCAGGTTTGCTATGCTATCGAACAATAGACATAGCATCTTGGTATATAGCTGTTGCATATAGAGCTTGAAATGTGAGGGTAAAATCATTTTATCCTGCTAAAAAATCTTTCTGAAATGATCGGGAGACTACAAAATTTTGTAGACCTGTTATTTTATCAGTAATAATACCTTTTGTTCTTTCCTTAGGAACTCTAATTTTTGCGCTCTCTCGAGCCAATACTGAAGAGAATGACGCATATAATTATCTACACCACACCGTCATTAAGTATACGAAAAAAACTTAACCCCACTTGATTAATAACTATAAAAATATTTGATTTTTAATAATAATAATATTATCTAATGCAAGTTTTGTAGATATATATATATGTAGATATATATGTAGATATATATATATATATATATATATATATATATATACATATAGCCGCCACTCGATAAATTATAGAAATGAAGATCTAATTTAAAATGTTCTCTACATATACTTATATAACCCCAAAAGGTTTCACTTTCATATCATCAATATAGTATTAATATGTATAATTAATAAAAAATAGTCACATTATGACATTAACTATAATAATATTTCATTTCTAATGGTAATAATGTCATCAAACCACCTCAAGTTTTGTATATTTTAATATCCAATACACGGCTGTACTCATAAAATTATACACCGCAGAATCAGACCTGTAAATTATTTTAGCAGTCTTGACGTTTTTAATAACAAATTGAATTTAAACTCTAAATATGTCAGAATTCCTTCAGGTCATGGCCTTCGTGTAATTGCCTGTTGTTTATTGTGTGTTTTGCTTTATTCTGAAATCGATTAGTTCTCAAAACTGACGAAAGATAGATTTTGGAAAATAGGAAAATTATGTAGGAAAACTAATGCTTCACTGAAAGTTACTATATTTCTGAAAATCCTTGGATGCCAAGCTTCAAAATGACGGGTCATTCATTAAAATCTGTTCAGCCGTTTTCCCGTAATTTCCATTACCAGTTCAAATTATATATATAGATAATTAATTTACAATACTTCCCACATTAGAGGGCTACCACATGAAGAAAACGATATAAACAACTTTAAAATTTATAACAAAAAAACAAAGGTCTAATACAAAATACAACCATTATAGCTGTAATATTATATATAAGAATCTACAAAAAGTAACAGAAATGAAAGGGTATGATTTCTTTTAACAAAAATATTAAGGATACTCATGAGTAAAATTACGAAATTCTAAATTATAAAACCTAGATTTTTCAAATTTGTACCATATGTGTATATAATATAACTAAAGAACTCACAAAAGTTTGTCCTTGTAACTCTCATGGTTCACAACTTACGGGCAAGTTTACATTTTTTGGGGGGACGAGTAACTCAAAAAGTTCCTTGAGTAACAATTTACTTTTTTCCGTTCTCATAATTTGCGAATAGGTTCACCACACATATACTTCTTTAAATAGCCCTGGGTTCCAATGCAAATTCATTAAATAAGACTCTGGAATATTTAAATGTTTCTTTTTCTTAAAAATAAAATAAAGAAATTGAAAAAAAAAATTGAAATTGTATTCACCATAAAACCCAGAGATATTTCTACAGAGCTGTTTCCGAGCTCTGATAATGAATTTGAATGACGTCATGTGCGTCAGGAATCACACCGACAGCTGAATTGCGGCGAGAGGTGACAAACCAGTAGTGAGTGATTTCATAATCAGAGTGCACAGTGTATCACAGTAGCAATGCCCAAGAAAATCGAGCCTTTTTGGGAGGGGTACATAACAACCCGATGCCAAGTAGAGTTACGTGAAAATCATAGGAGCCTGCAAAAAGTGTAGTTTCGTTATTTCCAAGAAAGACAACTTGTGTGTACCTAATAAGACTGGCAAAGCTCAGATGGGATTAATTCCAGAGTGGAAAAAGCAAGAAAATCCACCCCTGTCACAAGTTGCCGCACCCCACGAGATGATATAAAAAGCCGTAAGTAAGTATTATTATTTATTATTATTATTATTATATTATTATTATTATTATTAATATTAATTACTACATAGGCCTATTACTGCTCTTCTACAAGTACACACAAAAAAGTAAATGTCAATACACGATATGAAAATTTACTTACATTGATCAAAAAGTGCATACATTAAGGTTAAGTTGAAAGTTTTGTTCGAATATCTCTGGAAACAAAACAATGTCGGTCTACATTGCTTTCATTTGTTAGAGTGTTGTCGTTGGTTGTCATGGATTTGAGAAGCAGATTCGCATCAACAACAAACTTCAGTAATCACTGATGAGAAAGCTGCTGAATATTTTAGAAAGGAAATTGTTTAAAAATTAACAAGTTTTTCCCTTTCTTTTCCACAACGTAGGGCCTATGTAATGGCAGAGTTTAAAGCTGAATTCAATTGGAGGCAACTTAGTGCAACCACGTGGATGTCAATCCCGGAATAGATTCCTATATTGCATGCTCACATTTTCATTTAAGTCAAACAAGCTCGATCTTCAACTCTGGTATATTTTCAAGCAATTTATGAACTTCGTTAGGACTTCATAGTTTTAAAATTGTCAAATATTAACTACTAGTATTATTATTACCATTATTATTATTATCATTATTATTATCATTATCATTATTATCATTATCATTATCATCATCATCACCATCATTATTATTATTATTATTATTGGACTGAAAGGTCCGGGGTTCGATCCCAGATGGTAACAGGATTTTTTCTCGTTGCCAAACTTTCAGAACGGCCCCGAGGTTAACTCAGCCTCCTATAAAATTGAGTACCGGGTCTTTCCCGGGGGAAAAAAGCGGTCAGAGCGTGGTGCCGACCACACCACCTCATTCTAGTGCTGCGGTCATGGAAAGCATGGGGCTCTACCTCCATACCCCCCCAAGTGCCTTCATGGCATGTTACGGGAATACCTTTATTATTATTATTATTATTATTATTATTATTATTAATATATTATTATTACTATATTATTATTATTATTATTATTATTATTATTATTATTATTATTATTATTATTATTATTAACAATCGAAATGAGAGACAAAGGAATGGTGGTTTACTTATAAGAGATTTTAATTTGCATTTATTTTTATTTTCTGGTGAACAAATTTACAGATAAGGAAATAAACTTTGGAGCTCCCTTATTGTATAAATTTCGCTTACAACACACTGCGCATGTGCAGTAAACGAGATCCATATTATATATGCTACTTGTGAATATTCTTTCGAAGTTGTTGCCTACATACTGGTGGACTCCCGTCAAGACGGGCTCCAAATTTTAATTCCGTCTCTGTACAAACATAACTTTCCATTATTTCGAAAATTGCATCTGTCTTCTTTTTGAGACGAAATGAACGGTATGATAGGGAAATGTATCCTGAATAATTAAAAATGGTTAAATCCGGGTCACTAACACATCAATGAGTAAAGCAAGCAAGATATTATTTTAGGTTTTAATTCGTTCACGCTATCATTTCCTGTTCTTAGTTATCGGGATTCATCTCGACTCAGTCGTTTGTAACGGTCCAAACTAGTAGGAAACTATTTTCTCTTATTCCATACTTAGAATACCTGGAGACGAAAATATATTAGGCCTATCCAAACTTCGAAAGTTGCCTTATTATTTATATATTTCTTCACTAGCAATGGAAGAAGTGCAACTTAAATTTCTGGAAAACAACTTTAATACTTAGCTTCTTACAAATGGCTTTTAAGGAACCCGGAGGTTCATTGCCGTCCTCACACAAACCCGCCATCGGTCCCTATCCTGAGAAAGATTAATCCAGTCTCTATCATCATACCCCACCTCCTTCAGATCCATTTTAATATTATCCTCCCATCTATGTCTCCGACTCCCCTAAGGTTTTTTCCCTTCGGCCTCCCAACTAACACTCTGTATGCATTTCTGGATTCGCCCATACGTGCTACATGCCCTGCCCATCTCAAACATCCAGATTTAATGTTTCTAATTATGTTAGGTAAAGAATACAATGCGTGCAGTTCTGTGTTGTGTAACTTTCTCCATTCTACTGTAACTTCATCCCTCTTAGCCCCAAATATTTTCCTGACACCTTCTTCTGGAACACCCTTAGCCTCTGTTCCTCTCTCAAAGTGTGAATCCAAATTTCACAACCATACAGAATAATCGGTAATATAACTGTTTTATAAATTCTAACTTTCAGATTTTTTGGCAGGAGACTGGATGACAAAAGGTTCTCAACCAAATAATAACAGGCATTTCCATTCTTCTGCGTTTAATTTCCTCCCGAGTGTCATTTATATTTGTTACTGTTGCTTCGTACTATGTTCTGGTCACGAGACATAATCATATACTTTGTCTTTTCGGTATTTACTTCCAGACCTATTAGTTTACTCGATTCAACTAAAATTTCCGTGTTTTCCTTAATGAAATCGTTTGTGGATTTTCTCCAAACATATTCACGTCATTCGCATAGACAATAATAATAATAATAATAATAATAATAATAATAATAATAATAATAATAATAATAATAATAATAATAAATATAGTAACAATAATAATAAGTCAAAATAGCAATAATACGTAAACTGAAATATAGAGAATCACCATCAAAATATCGAATATCTTATAACTTATTAAAGCATCCGACATCAGTCAATGCGGCCAGCTCGTTATTCATTTCGAACGTTACAAACAGTGACGTTTCATGTCGTGAACCATATAAATTTGACCGCCAATAATTGATGTGAGTCCAGACATTTAAATCCGCCACTGTGCCTGCTATAAAGTAACATGAATTATCAATGGCTATTACCGACGACGGAGAGCACATGCTGCTACATATGTTATCGTTTGGGAGGAGAGTTGTCTCTTAAATATTTCATCGAGACGCTTTCAACACTGGCGTGCTATAGGAAACCGAAGGCACAAGAAAAAGTATAACAACACATCATCGTGCCGGCAATCTATCGTTCTTAAAGCACTCACAGTAATACACTAGCACCGCCTCGTCTTCAATATGTTTTAAAAGTTATGAAACTGCTTCAATTTACATGCGTTGCCCCACTTTGACAGCACACACGTGAGCCAGGACATGGTAAGTGCGTGCTAATATCTTCATTTTTATGTGCAGTTAAGGTTTTCATATTTTTAGAGTGACATTAACCAGGCTTTCAACAGGAAATATTAACCATCAGCCATCAATAGGGTGATGGAAGGTTTCTTTTATGATCAAAATAACCATTTCCGCCTAAAAATTCTGCAAAGCTTCGGTTCGATTCCAGGAAGAAAAATTGAGATTTATTTCTCCTAATTTGTGATTCACTCTAATGTATTTCATAAATATTGGAAGTTAATATAATTTAACAATTTCGATACGAAGAGAAACAAAAAATTTATGACTTTAGTCACAGCTTAGACTTTATGACATAAGAAGCGAAAAATTTATCTTTCGTAGACATTTTGTTTTGCAGCATTAACTTCCCAAGATTGTATGAAAAGATTCGAAGAGAACGTCAGAATGTAGATCTTCGGCTCCCCCCTCCTACCATAATGCATCACAATGTTAATACGGCAGTTGCTGTCGTCTGCGATACAACGAACTTTTTTGTTGATTTTCGAGTTAGTTATTTTTTTGTGTGGTTATTATATGCTTATTTAAGTTGTGTTAACACTCGCTAAGTGGTTTTACATTTTATATTATCAGTCTTAGTATTTATTTTATTATTAATATTTTGTTTTATTTTGATTATCATTATTATTATTACTATTAATTAATTAGTATTAATATACTTGTATCATCTCCATCACGATTATTATTATTATTATTATTATTATTATTATTATTATTATTAATAGTATTTCTATCATCAACATTATTATTGATATCTGTAAAATTTATGTAGACTACTGGACTGTACCCGAGCACGAGCATATGCTCATTTCGGGTATCTATTCATATGTTACCATTTCAATTGTAAATTGTGAATTTGAATTTGAATTCTTCCAAAGTTCTTTTAGCAAAAGAATCTTCCAAAGAAAGAAAAAAACATTGTAAATCTATTAAGGAGAAATTTTCTCTTCTACTAAGTATATTATAAAGGTAATCGTTTTTATTATTGCAAAAAATTATCGAAAGATTTTGTCAATAAATGGTAGCTCCGACAAAAATTCAGTGAGGTCATTAATTTGTTGTCCCGCAACTATCTACCAAACACCGACCCAACTTCTTCCTTATATCCACAGACCTCAAAGGGGAATGACAACCGTCAAGCAACCAACATTGAGTGCACAAAAACTCTGTGTGACTTGAATTGTGGTTTTCTATTAAAGAACAGTGACATGTATTATGCAAATCTAGCTTTCAGGTATAGCTCCCCATGAAGCTGATACTCGGAGCTATACCTGAAAGCTAGATTTTCAATTTTATTCTTGTCTTTTTCGTCAATGATTTCTGTTTAATTATGTTGAAATATATAAAAACTAATACCTATTTGATTTCACACAATTAATTATGCAATACTTTTATATCTAGCAAGATTTTAACTCTCTTTCACAAAAAAAATACAATCCTAAGCCATTAGAAAATTCAGAAGTAGACAAACACGTGTGCCAATGCGGGAGGTAATGGCCCTATCAATTTATGACAGGTGTTGTGGACAGCCCTGGCATCACGCATTCAGTGGTAATGATCCAATAACCCCAACAGGCCATGGCGTTGTGATAGCTTACAAAACATTCATAAGACTATCGGCGATTATTCCCAGCTCGTGTTTGGTTTGCGAAATGATTATGGCAACGCTGCTTTTCAGTAATTTATACTGCATTATAACCTAGGAATCGTTTATTGGCGGGGGAGCAGTCCACACTTGGCGGAGTAACGTATTCAAACAATTTCGAAGTTCGTTCAGTTCGTGGTCTCTAGTTTTATGACTAATCAAAACCTTTACAGACTCCAAACGTTCCTCTCAGTCACTGTTTGTATTAAGTCCATCCTTTAGTTTTTAATAAAACTTTAAACGACGCTGATAGTGGCCACTGATGCGTTTGCCTGTTTACAGCGGATTATTTATAAAAATAAAACTCTCCTGGGTCTCAAATTTCGATACTATCGGATTCGTCATCGACTTCTTCTTCTTCTTCTTCTTCTTCTTCTTCTTCTTCAGCCATACATTATCATCATCCTCATAGTCGACCACCGTGGTGTAATAGTTAGCATGTCCGACCTTGGAACGAGGAGCTCCAAGTTCGAATCCTGCTTGGAACAAGTTACCTGGTTGAAGTTTTTTCCGAGGTTTTCCCTGAACCTATTAAAAGCAAACGCTGGGTAATTCTCGGCGCTGGACCCTGCACTCATTTCGCTGGCATTATGACCTACATATTTTAATTTTTATTAATAGTATAATTTCATTAGCCTACTTATGGTATTCATTTGTGAAAAAATTCAAATATTCTGGAGCAACAGTAACAAATATAAATGACACTCGGGAGGAAATTAGACGCAGAATAAATATGGGAAATGCCTGTTATTGTTCGGTTGAGAAGCTTTTATCATCTAGTCTGCTGTCAAAAAACCTGAAAGTTAGAATTTATAAAACAGTTATATTACCGGTTGTTCCGTATGGCTGTGAAACTTGGACTCTCACTTTAAAAGAGGAACAGAGACTGAGGGTTTTTGAGAATAAGGTTCTTAGGAAAATATTTGGAGTTAAGAGGGATGAAGTTATAGGAGAATGGAGAAAGTTACACAACGCAGAGCTGCACGGATTGTATCCTTCACCTGACATAATTAGGAACATTAAATCCAGACGTTTGAGATAGTCAGGGCATGTAGCACGTACGGGCGAATCCATAAATGCATATAGAGTGTTAGTTGGGAGGCCAGAGGGGAAAAGACCTTTGGAGAGGCCGAGACGTAGATGGGAAGATAATATTAAAATGGATTTGAGGGAGGTGGGATATGATGGTAGAGATTGGATTAATCTTGCTCAGGATAGGGACCAATGGCGGGCTTATGTGAGGGCGGCAATGAACCTCCGGGTTCCTTAAAAGCCAGTAAGTATTCATTTGTGGGGAAATTGTCATCAAATTGATCATGTTATTTTCCTTTAAAAAATGCAATACGAATTTTGACTGATTCTGATTTTAATGCCCACTGTAAACCTTTATTTATTTCTGGAACTATGAAAACTGTTGTTAATCTGAATATTTTCCATTTTTTAATAAAAAATAAATAAAATTTAAACAGTTATTATCCACATAGTAAGCTTCATCATTATTCTAAAGGCATAATTACCACCTTGTGATCACTAGGGTTAGATTAACCAAGTCTAAATAATGGTTCACATGAATTGTATTAATAATCCGTGGCGCTACAGCCCGTGGAGGGCTAGACCGACCAGCCGGCTGCTGGCCTCACGCCCACATGCCGAAGCAGAGGTGGACGATCATCTAACCAGAATGAAGGTATCGTGTGGTTAGCACGATGATTCCCCAGACGTTACAGCTGGCATTCGCAACCGGATTTCGCTACCTATCGTAGCTCCCCAAGTGCATCGCGATGCTGGGTGGGCACCGGTCCCATACACTGGCCGAAATTTCACGAGAAAATTTCTTCCCCCACGAGGACTCAAACCAGCGCGCATTCCGTAACGCGAGTCCTAGGCGGAATGCCTTAGACCGCGACGCCACGGCTACGGTTACTATAGTAACAGTTATATTGTTCTATATTTTGTTAGTCTTTGTGCTATGAGAACATTTCTGTTGATGAAATCAACATAAAACTAGATATTCTTAACAGAAAATGAGAGAATGGATATCCTAATGACGATAGAACTTGGTGACATAAGACGTTCCCGACAAGAGGTATCAGTATGCACCTATTAAACGAAAGTCATCCAAATTAGCCTCCTATTTGTCAGTCAATTGTCAGTATAATATGTTGTTGTTGTTGTTGTTGTTTTCTAATGCCAGGCGTTTGACAAAAGTCATTTGACCTCTTCCACTCCAATATTTTTCAAAGATATTATCATGGTCAGCCACTGAAGCACAGATTTTGAGGTGTTCCGAATCCATTTCTTGGTTTGAGTTGCACAATGGGCAGTTAGGGGACTGATATATTCCAATTCTATGCAAGTGTTTGTTTGGCCAGACAATCATGGCCTGTTGCCAATCTAAATGCAACTACAGACGATTTTCGTGATAAATCGGGAATTAACTGTGGATTATGATGCAGAGAGTTCCATTTTTTCCCTTGAGATTGTATTATCAAATTTTGTTTGTTGAAGTCTAAGTATGTAGATTTAATAAATATTTTCACAGAGTAATAGGTAGATTTAGTAATAGGTCTGTAAGTAGCAGTGCTGCCCTTCTTTGCTAAAGCGTCCGCATTTCGTTTCCCAGGATTGCATAATGGGGTGGTATCCATTGGAATACAATTCTTTTATTGAGTGATATTAATTGAGAGAGCATTTTAGTTATTTCTGCTGTTTGAGATGAAGGTGTGTGTTTAGAGACTATTGATAGAATAGCTGCTTTGGAGTCTGACAATATAACTGCATTCTTAAATTTATTGATGTGGCACAGAAGATTCCTGAGACTTTCACTTATTGCAATGATTTCTCCATCAAAACTTGTTGTTCCATATCCAAGAGATCTATAAAGTGAGAAGAGACAGTACGTAACACCTGCACCGGCACCTTGTTCTCTGGAGATCCGTCGGTGTATAAATGAAGCCAGTTTTGTGGAAGGTACCTAATATGAATTGTCTCTAAAGACAATTGTTTCATTATTTCAGTGTTTACTTCTGATTTCAGTATTTCTTCTGTTAAATTTAGATTATGTATGTATGTATGTATGTATGTATGTATGTATGTATGTATGTATGTATGTATGTATGTATGTATGTATGTATGTATTTATTCACACTGCAATGGGTATATACCCGGTGGGAGTGGTACCTAATTGCACTCAATAATGACAATAATAAACTTAAAATTAAAAATGCAATTAATAATAACACTAATAATTAATACAAACAATAGTTTATAATAATAATAATAATAATAATAATAATAATAATAATAATAATAATAATAATAATAATAATAATAACAGGGAATATCCTAAATTAAATGAAACGATCACTTAAAATAACATTTGAAATAAATCTAATTTGTATCTTAAACCTAAGTTCGAACTAAAACCCACGAGTATGATATGTTCATATCTGCACAAGTACCTTTCAACACTACACTCATTTCGCTGTCAAGTCACACACTGCACTGGAACTACGACACATTTCACTGATTCTATCCTGAGTTCACTAACACTTCAAAAACATTTCACTGTTCAAATACTTTGCACTGCCACTATAAACTAGAAAGCTTCACTGGCAGGAACACGTTTCACTTACACAACATACTTCACTGACACAACACACTTCACTGATACAACACTTCAATAACAACATATCATTTACACCCTTTAAATACTGTGTATAATTACCGTCTATTAGTAAAGTCCTTAAGCCTATTTTTAAATACATTTTTGGTTGTTGGTAAAGCCTTTGGTAAGTCTGCAGGTAAAGCATTCCAGTCCCTGATAGTACGATAGAGAAAAGAAAACTTTCCGGTGTCCGTTCTCTGCCTTCTTTCCCTCAATTTATATGAGTGGTCGTTCCTTGAAGAGTAATTTGGCGTAATATTCTATATTAATAGAGTTAATAATAATAGTGAGTATAATATAAGCGAAATTCAACTAATTTTAATATTTAAGTTTTTAATTTAATTGTTAATACTATTCAATATCGGATAATGAAACAAATAGAATAATAATTGGTAGCAAGGGAAGGAAAATCATGGCGAAAGCCTGCCCCAACATCTCTTTACACAATAAATATAATAAAATCAGTTAAGATTGGACTCCGTTGTTTTTAGTAAATAACACAGTAACTTGAACCACGACTGGGAAGCTATTATTTGAACCCCGGATGATGCTTCCATCTAGAACAGGGACAAATGCATCTACACAAACATTTTTCTACTCGATATCGCCGTCTATGTATCTTCAACTAATGGACTCATTCACAGCCCGCACTATTTTCCAGAAGAAGATAATTAAAACTCATTGTAATGCTTCCAGCGGGCAGGCCATTCTAAACAACAACAAAAGTCGCATGACCAAGTTTAATCGAAATTCATTCAGGCGTTTCTAGCATCATACGTGAAAGCTCACACGAACAATGAGCATTGCCGCGATCAGAACAATTGTGCTGTATGCATTGCAGGGTATTGTACTGCGTTGTCCAGATGTGGAGAGGGAGTCCCATGCTTCGCAACTGTCATAAGGCCTACTCTATCAAACGAGACAGAGCCAAGAAAATTCCTTCTCATCCTATCTACAGGGACATCATTTTATTTTTACTAACATTTTTAATATTAACTCGGCTATACCGTTGTATCAACGCCGTTTGTTACCCCCTTCCATGACTGGAGTTCGATGATACTGGCGTAATATACAAACAAATCACTTTACTAGGTATAGGAGGGAAGAAAAGTAGTTCATCAATTTAGGTAAACTAGGAAATATCGCGATTTTGAGTTTGATCATTTTCATTAGGTTTTTGTTTAATCAAAATATAGTGCAGTATTAACAATGCGTGTTTTTACTCACGAACTGAGCTGTCCATGTGGACGTATTCATTATGCAGTGTATATTATACTGTCTACAGCACATTAGCGTACAATATAGAGAAGTTAAATTGAAAAATAATCATAATATGGATATTTAAACACATTTTTTAAAATTATGGTCGTTCGTTTCGATACAGACTTCAGTTCTAACGTGCTTATTAACGCACTATATACTACTGTACCTAATCCCAATTACCAGTTTCGTCCTTCGTACTAGTAACTCATGTTGAAATAATTCTGTACCTACTCTATAAAAGAGTACATTACGTACTGTAAATTCAATCTTCACTTCTGTCCGATCCGAAAAGATAAAAGTACTCAGACATACTATCTACTGTCCGTCCAAGTGGTTATGTCGTAGGGTCGTAGAAAGGGAGGAAATCACGTGACATTTAATTAATTAACGAGGCCCTTTTATTTAAGTTATTCTAAACAGTTGTATAATATTACGTAGACGTCCAATTCCTAACAGAAATTAATGTTCTCAGAAAAGAGCTAAGACAGCCCAGCCACTAGCTGGCGCATTAAAAAAAGCAGGTGGGGGGAAACCGGGATACTACGTAAGCAAATGGACGACAGTCCCTGTGCGAAAATGATTCAATATTGAAAGCTCTTTCGTCACTGGAAAACGCGAACATATTTTTGGAACGTACTGTTTACTACGACCGTAAGGCTACTATGACTGTATATGCGGTCTTGGATCTGTGTGGAGGACGGTTGAACTTCTTTAGTAGAAGGGGTGGGAGTGAAGCACACTCAAAACTCAGGTACAATACAAATTGAAGTAAAAATAAAATGATGTCCCTGTATAACCCGTGTTATTTTCGTAACAAGGATATTGATATTTTATATTTCTTTCAGGTGATAATAGGATCGCTTCTATTCTTGTGTTCGCCTATTAAGTATCTTCTAGTCTTAACCGACGTCTTTGTGCCATCCTAATTTTGGACATATAATGTAATGTAAAGAGCCTTGACAATTCGCTGCTGCTTTTCCAACAGGTTAGGTAAGACACTTATCAAATAACAACAATAGAATTTATTGAACACTAGTGTGTACAACTTTCAGCCATTTTTATATTTGTTCTGACAGCAAAGTGAGGTTGATTGTGGAGTTTTAATGAAATGATCATGGTGGGGATAAACGGGAGAACCCAGTATAAAATGCCTTGTGATCGCTTTGTACATCATGAATTCCTTCACGACCCAGACAAGGATCGAACACGGGTTGTTTTGATAGAAGAGAAAGGGACTAACCACTAGGCTATGGGCGAGCTCAAGGTGCTTCTTTTCTCCTAAATATTTTACTATAAACTTTAACTGTATATTCAGATTTTATACTTGTTCCAAGATATTAAAATGGCTTTATTCTTTTGGCATTAATACGTTTTAGATAATTAACATCATCCTTCATGTTTGTAGACTAGGTGAGGTGTCTTGGTAGACAAAATAGAAAAAAAATCTTCAGGCGTTTTAACTGTCTTCCTTTCGGGTAATTCAATGTTGCTATAGAGATTTTTTTCATGTATTTTAATAGGCCTACATGTTGCGTCTAAATTTGCGTATTATTATTATTATTATTATTATTATTATTATTATTATTATTATTATTATTATTATCATTATTATTATTATTATCATCAGCATTATTAAGTGTAAGGCATTCTGCCTAGAACTCGCGTTACGGAATGAGGGCTGGTTCGAGTCTTCATGGGGGAAGAAATTTTCTCATGAAATTTCGGCCAGTGTATGGGACCGGTGTCCACCTTATATTATAAGGGTTCACTATATTTATTTTGTGATTATGGAGAATTTTATACATTAGTAAGGAAAATAATGGTGTTAAATTAGCAAATAAATAATTAATTTTATCATATTTTAATCCAGAAATGTTAAAAGGCAAATATCCAGAGTTAGTAATATGTTGTCATACTCATAGTTAAGTTGTAATCATTGTATAGTGGGTGACAACTGATTAAAACGGAACAGCATCTATTCAGCCATAACGTGAGTATAGAATGATGAAATAATAAATAAATAAATCAGTAAATAAGTAACTTAAATAAATTGAGTGAATAAATGAAATAAATAAATAAGTAAATAAATAAATAAAGTAAATAAATACGTAAGTAAATCAGTAAATAAATAAGTAAATTGAGTAAATAAATTAAATAAATAAGTTAATGAAGTAAATAAATAATTAAAATAAGTAAATAATAAATCAATAAATAAGTACATAAGTAAATTAATAAACTGACTAAATAAATAAATAAAATATATAATAAATCAGTAAATAAGTGAATTAGTAAATTGAGTACATAAATAAATGAAGTAAATAATAAAAAAGTAAATAAGTAAATAAATAAAATAAATAAATAAATGAAGTAAATAATAAATAAGTAAATTAATAAATAATTAAAATAAATTAAGTAATTAATGAATGAATTAATGGAGTAAATAAATAAATAAATAATTAAAATAAGTAAATAATAAATCAATAAATATGTAAGTAAATAAGGAAATTAATAAATTGACTAAATAAATTAAATAAATAAAGTAAATAATAAATAAGTAAATTAATAAATTGAGTAAATACATAAAATAAGTAAATAATAAATCAGTAAATAAGTAAATAAATTAATAAAGTGACTAAATAAATGAAATAATAAAGTTACTAAAGAAATAAAATAAATAAATAAATAAAGTAAATAATAAATCAGTATATAAGTAAATAAGTAAATTAATAAATTGACTGAATAAATTAAATAAATATATAAATAAATAAATACATAAATAAATAAATAAAGTAAATAAATAAACTATTAAATAAAAAAATTAATAAATTGAGTAAATAAATGAGATAAAGAATTAAAGTAAATAAATAGAATATTCTGATGATAAATTTCACAACCGGAATTGTTGATATTTAGTCAGTCACTCGAGTTAAAAACAAATGAAGACAGAAATAAAACAAACATTTCATAGGGTGTGCTGGAAACAGAATCAGTTGCGCTGCAAATAGTTCATTCATTGTGTTCTAATTGCAATGAACTAGCAACTTCAGCTCTATGCTTAACGCACCCTACAGTACTATAAAAGAAGTCGACTTAAAACTCCGAACAAGTTCATTGCGTAAGTGCTCATGCTGATGCTTACCACTTGAAAAATCAGACATTAATATTTGAGCGCAGTCAATAGTAAGTCCCACGATCATACTAACTCAGTGTTCGCGTGGAACTGATCCCACTAATGTTACGCTTGCACACACGCGTATGACGTCATGTTCAGGGAGGGAATTGGTTAATGCTTCACTCACAGATTGAAGTACTAATAATCAAGAATCTTCAATAATACATACCTTCGAAATATTAATGGTAGTAGTACATTTCCTTTTACACTTTTAGTTCGCTGAACATCTATCTCTACCCCTCACTAACCCACACTATACCGTCATTTCCTCATCTTTCCATCTAATATCATCAGCCTACTTTTTAACGTAGAACTATATCTTTCTCCTTCCAAGATACTGGAGGAGTAACTTGGAAATGACCATCACATAAAAACGAACCCCCACCCCGCAGCTAGTGCTTATTCTCCTTGCTATCTCCTATCTTTCTCCTCTTTTTGCTATATTATATATATACATATACATATACATATACTTACACAGGTGGATGGTAACATCTGCACTAAAATGAAACTGGTATTAGATCATGAGGAAAGATCTGAAAAATCGAAATAAGTTTTTTCTCTAACATTCACCTTTTTAGAGGAAATCGTTACGTTTCTATGAAGCATTTGGCAACATCACGGTTACTGCACGGCCTGCACTCTTTACCTTCCCCTCTCCCTCAGCTGTACTCAGTTGGTGACACGCGACAGTTCGCTGCAAGATTTATTTTATTGCTGTGGTTACAATACCACCAAATCAAATGCTTTCGAAAAATCAATCACAACTGCATCGATTCTTCCGCCTCTATCTACCTCTTCAGCTAGATCCTGAACCAGTTACGTAATTTGACTATTGTGTATTGTTAATTTTATTGTGTATTGTTAATATTGTATATACCACTGCCACCGGGTGCTTGCCCACTTGCAGTGTAAATAAATACATACATACACCAATATCACAGTCCTTGTTTTTTTTCAAAGATATTAATTTTAGGGCCCATGTCTATGACACATTTTTACTTGTTTTTATGAATACTACCACTTATCAAAATATTGGATTTTTTTTTCTTAACACTCTGTATCTTTCGAATTCTATTGGTTAATTGCTTCTAAGTATCGTCAAGTAGTTGATCAATCAGAACATGTTATTATACAGGGTGTAAGAGGTGTAAGTGTCATTATTTTAACTGATGATTATTCATGTCAAAAGAAAGAAAAAATGTCCTTACAATTTTTTTCTAATTGCAATATTTAACTAATTATTAAATTTTACAATATTAGACTTCTGCAACGTTGCTGGATGGGAGGTGGGGGTTTAGAAGTATACAGTACAGCTCAAGCGGTTACAGATATACCTGTACAAAACAGGTGATCTGTTCTAGTGCAGGAGCGGACCATGATAATAGCCTACTGTTGTTTACATAAAACGAGCAGCAAATACTAACTTTCAATCTCATTAATAGAACATTATGGTAAATTTACATTTTCGTAACAATATTGCTTCATTGTAGTCTAAAAAATAAACAATAACGGTTTTCTGCACAAAATCATACGAACTTTTTTCTAATGCAACATTTTAATCTCTCCCGCTTCCGTAAAGCCGTATCATTTTAAAACAAATTTCTGGTTATGTATTTTCGAAACGGGGTAAGATACTTCTAGTTTCTAATAATCGTTGGGAAACTGCTACAAAAGTTCGCCGATTAGATAACCTTCTTTGAGGAAAACGTTGATGGTACATCCTTCTTGCCTCACTTGAATTACGACGACTTTCTCCATAAATTAATAACATATGCTATTCCTAAATTGTGAATGACATTGTAAGTTGTTTATCGAATACCCTGTACTGAACTGCCATCCGCTCGGCAGTAGACCTATGGACAGGGAGCTTGAACTCAGCTGACATGTACTTACGTCTGTGCAGAGTACTGCCTGCTGAACGTTGCCACGTCTCTCACGCCAGAATATTAACAAATTTAAGCATCCATTTTTATTTTATTTCGCGGAAACGTAATAGAACACACAAATATTTATTTAAACTAATATTAACTCTTTGATAGATATGTCTACTGATGTAATTGTTTTCGTAATTTTACTAACTGTATAAGCAGTATAACGCGAATAAAATAAGAAAATAAATGAGGGGGTCAGAAGAAAAGGGGTACAAGTGACATTTCTAAGAACATGAATTAAGTGCATCCAGGGCAAGCTAAAACATCTAAAATTTTAGTGGAAAATGGATATATCTTTTAACCACATCACACACTAGAAATGAAATAAAAAATTTCACGGAATTTACAAAAGCTTAGGTATTTTCAACCATATTTTCTAAAAAATAACTTAAGTGCACTTATACCTCTTTGCTTCTGATCCCCTCAAATATGTTTTTTTCTGGGAAAACTTTCAAGTTTTGACCCTACGTTGTATGGACATTTTTTGATCCTATAGACCGTCCCCGACGACTGTGAAAAGGACGGCACTTATACCCCTTATACCCAGTATAATTTCCAGACAATCATATACTTTAAATTATTGTAAGTGATTTGACATAAAACTTATGAAGTATTACCAAGTCTTGAAGCTTCTTACGAAGCGCTGAATTCGACGAAAATTTGACCATGTACAAGGAAGAAGCTTTGAACTCTTGTCCTTTCGTAGAATTTGGATTGACTCGAAAACGCACTTTATTTTTTGTTCAGCAGTTCTCAGCTTATTTACTGTTCGGCTAAAAAAAATCTTTTTAGTTCTATCACACGTATTCCATGTAACTGCATTTAGATGTATGCTTAGCGAGCAATAACAATTTTCATAACATAAAGACAACTAGTTGACACGAAAGTGATAGTCTGTCACCCAGGTTATGATGTATTTTCTTTTCCTGGTTCCGCACCACTGATATCACAACACTGCACTATGGCAAGAGAAACATCGACACTATGGAGAACAAAATCTCATTTTCCGCTCGACCTTTCTCTGTCACAGGAGAAAACTCAGACCTCCAGTGCGAGACGCACAGCTGAATCCCAGTGTTCGATTTCCAGGCCTTAAATGATCTACTCAGTGTTGCTGTGAGTTCTGCAATTCGCAGAATATTTCACAAACAAAATTAAGTAGAAATATTTATTTTATTTTTAATTTTTTAATGAGAAGTAAAGATATAATTTTCCCTACAAGTGACAACTGAATCTACTACTAGATTCGTGTCATATTCTCGGAGAAGTTACATGAATAGTAATATACGTTACAAGAGCGGTATGTTGACGTTTTCGTGGTCGAGGAAAAGACTGAAAAAGCGAAAAGTAGTTGAGCTTTTTTAATTTTCAAGAACATGAAAACAAACACACCGCTCGTGTATCGTACATTATTTTGTGCGAAGATCGTTTATTACATACCTGAAAGACGAATTTCTAATTAGTTGCAATGAAATCTCCATGTTGGTTTCCGTTTAATGACGGCAACTTCGGAAAACCAAAATATCTTTCTTCAACATTGTTGCTATAAAATGTTTTCTGTGTTTACTATACTCCAGCAGGCCGTGATATACGTCTGTCTTTTTTTCCCCCCCAGTCTATAAATGCGAACTTAAAACAAAAGGTAAGGTTATGTAATGATTTATTTTTTCATTTTAATATTTCAACAATATTATTTATATAACATATTGCAGTAATAACATCCGCATCTGGAATCTTGTTGAATTTTTCACGGCTTCCTTAATGTTACTTGTATCAGGAATGCAATAAGTTTCGTGGAGTAGTAGACTTTATTTAATTTTTGCAAATATTTAAAAACAATAATTAACATTGCAATTTATGTGAAATTGCAGTGGTAAGTTTCCAATTTATAATTATTACTATGTTAAACGTCTCTAAAAATAATATTTTAAAAGCCTAAAGCAGTAAAACGAATGTCGCGCTTAAGCGGTAAGAAGAGGGAAATTGTTATGTGTGTTACGTTGGGAATACTGAATGTGGTATTTCACACTTACCGCGTATTGGTTCTGTGCGGAAAACAAGCAAATACACACGATCTCGCACAAAATAATTTATTCGACCTGTTACTTAAATTCTGAGAAATTAAGTGAATGAATTAATAACTTAGTTCATATGTAGTATTAATTAACTAGAATAAATATATTTCAATTTAGTACATATATTATTTGAAACGTAAAATTAAAATGGTTTTGAAGGAGGTGAGATATGATGCTAGGGACATGATTTATCTTGCTCAGGATAGGGACCGATGGCAGGCTTATGTGAGGGCGATTATGAACCCGCGAGTTATATAAAAACTATTTTTAAGTAAATAAGTAATATCTGTTCTTTTATCAAAAGCAGTGACATAATGAGAGTGCTTTATTTAATATGATATACAGAATGTAACGAAAATACTGGCACAAACTTTTACAGCGAGTTCTTCACATCCTAACAAAGACGAAACGTCATAAACCGGACATTTCTGGATTTATGTATATAAGACTTCCTTTTCTCTTGTTTTAGTGTGGAGAACTGCTCCCAAAGTATTCCCCACAGTCATTTTCAGCTTCTCAACAGTCCCGCTCGTCTTTTTCAACTTTTCTCCCGTCCCTTTCTCTTCATTTTCTCAAGTTTTCTTCCATCCTCATCTTCCTAAACCTTTCTACCATCCTCATCTTCCTCAACCTTTCTATCATCATCTTCCTCAACTATTCTCCCATCCTTATCTTCCTCAATCTTCCTCCCATCCTCATCTTCCTCAACATTCCTCCCATTTTATCTTCAAATTTTGTCCCATCCTCATCTTCCTCAAACGTTCTCCCATTCCCACCTTCCTCAACCTTTCTACCATCCTTATCTTCAACTTTTCTCCCATCCTTATCTTTCTCAACCTTTCTCTCATCCCCATCTTCCTCAACCTTTTACCATCCTTACCTTCAACTTTTCTCCTATCCTTATCTTCCTCAACTCTTCTCCCACCCTAATCTTCCTCAAGCTTTCTTCCATCATAAAATTCCTCAACCTATCTCTCATCCTCATCTTCCTCAATCTTTCTCCCATCCTCATCTTCCTCAACCATTTTTGCATCCTCATCTTCCTCAACCTTTCTCCCATCTTCATCTTCCTCTAATCCTCATCTCAATTATCTAACGTCCTTCTCGTCTTCATTAATATTCTTACCACTTTTCCTCCACATCTTTCTCATCTTAATAATTTTCCTCTTTCCCTCCTCACCACATCTATCTTCGTTCTCCTCATTGTCTCTCCCAGTCATCCTATTCATCATTTTTCTTCCCGTGTCATTACTATCTTCTTCCCTGTCCTCATTATCTTTCTCTGATTCCTGACCATCCCTCCTCATCATCATAGTAATCACTATCATGTACAATGACATGTACAATTTTATATAGCTCAACTAAAATATGTTTTATATTGACTTAATCTGTTTACTATGTATTGTATTTTTTGTTTAGCATAACTGATGAATTGTATGTACTGTAAATTGAATAGTATACTGTATAGGTCAACTGATGAATTGTTTAAGCTTGTAAATTGAATTAATCTACTTCATATGAATTGTATAGCTTAACGAAAATAAGTTTGTAAATTGAACTAATTTGATTGTATATGTTTGTATAGTTTGGCTGATGAATTGTATATGTTCTTAAAATGATTACTAGTCTGTGTAGCTCTACTGATGAATTGTATATAGACCTACTGCAAATTGAATGGTAATATGTATAGCTCAACTGATGAATTGTTTATGATTATAAATTGAATTAATCTACTTGATATTAATTGCACAAATTTGTATAGCTTAATGAAAGTATGCTACTTTGTATTGTATATATTTGTATAATTTTGGCCGATGAATTGTATATGCTTTACATTGAATAGTAATCTATATAGCTCTACTGATAAATTGTTTGTGTTTGTAATTTGAAGTAGTTTGCATGATATGTATTATCAATTTCTGTATATCACAACTGGTTGAATTGTTTATGCCTTAAATTTAATTAAATTGTTTTGTATTATAATATAGCTCAACTTATGAATGATCGTTTGCGTTTGTAAATTTAATAATCTGATTGGCTATGTATTGTATACTTTTAGTAGAACCATCGATGTAGATCAGTCGACAGACTCGCTGGGCTGCTGATCCGGAGCTGCGTTCGGGCTTGGGTTGGATCCCCCTTTGGACTTCGGTTTCTTCGGAGGTTTTCCCCAGCCGTGGGACTGAAGCCGGATGGTCTATGGCGAGTCCTTGGCATCAACCCCTTTGATTTGATTACCCCCTTTGATTTGATTACCTGGTTGGGTTTTTCCGAGGTTTCCCCCACCGAAAAGGCAAATGCCGGGTAATATTTTGGCGAATCCTCGGACCTCATCTCATCTCACTACATCTCGCCAAAATGTAAAAAAATAAATGTAAAAAAATGTAAAAAAATGTAAAAAAATTGTACAAAATTGTAAAAATTGTAGAAAATTACTAAATTGTAAAACTATAAAAATTTGTAAAAATTGTAATTGTAATATTGTAAAATGTTGACATGTTCCACATCTTAAAGCTTCATTGCTCATGTAAGATTTATGGAATAAATGAATGAATGAATGAATGAATGAATGAATGAATATCATCAAAACGTTGTTCTTATCCTCATCACCATCTTCTTCCTTCTGCTCTTTCTCCTCATATTTCTACTCGTCAGAATTCTGTTATTACTAATTTTTACGAATATTATTCATTTACTGAAATATTCTCATAACTTTTAAACATCAAATACATTTTTATTTAGTCCGAAGAAAATCACGTCATGCATTATTAACAACAGATTTAAGTGTTCGAACTTCGAACCCGTCAGACTGGATGTCTCACGGCAGTGTCCAGTGACAAAACAAATGAGGACTATTGTAACGTATAAGACAAAGTGAAAACTTGGTTCCAAATATGTACACTGCATGGTAAAACATTCTCTTGTCATTTAGCATTTCTCAAGATATGATGTAATATTCATGTTCCTTCAAATGGCCCTTCAACGTATGTTACCGATGTCTCATGACATTCGGGCCTAATAAAGGAAATGTTTTGTTCTTAAGAAAGAGTAATGAGTGATTGGTTGGAAATATCAAAGAGCATTGAATACGTGCTGTCGCAAGGCAAGATTTATGGTGGTATAGACTCTTTGATTCCAACTTTTTCCTTAATGTTCCAACGGAGAGACGGGATGAATATTTTAAAACATTATCATAAACTAGTCCATCATATTTTTCATTTTCTGTGTAATTATTGGAAAAGATAATACCCATATCATTGGTTCACGACACGCAACTAAGTTTTCTGTAAGATGTCAAAGCAAAATTTACTGGTAATTTCTCGATTATGAAATATCTTTACAGACCCTTGATACTGCAGATGTGTAAGTATAATGCGTACAGAATAATGTTAAATGAAGTGTTCAAAGGTTTTGTGTAAATGTTCTGAACACTTCTACACAGTTCCAAAAACTTTTAAGACAAGCGGAACTGTGCCAGCAAGATCAAGTATTCAGAAAGACCAAGAAGCCAAAGAGTGGTATACTCTGAGTCTACTCCTATTCACACCAAATTTAATCTAAAACAAGATGGTACTTACTTGAATAGTGCTACAAAATGACAAACAACAGACTGTTTTTGTGTGACATACTTTAAAATCGATTATCAACATGAAAATAAAACATTTATGGATTGAAGTGTACGTGAATTATGAAGAAAAA
Organism: Periplaneta americana; assembly: GCF_040183065.1. NCBI lineage: Eukaryota > Metazoa > Arthropoda > Insecta > Blattodea > Blattidae > Periplaneta > Periplaneta americana. The sequence goes on along the minus strand of NC_091122.1, from coordinate 22,468,307 downwards.
AGAAGTGTTATTTGGCAGTACAGATATGTAAAACAAAATCTAATTATACATCTTGATTACACAACTTTTAACACTGTATCACTTCGGAATATGTATGATAAGACTGTCTTGTGTTAAATGTCAACGTACCTCGTTTACATGTTTCGACCTATTTATGGGTCATCTTCAGAACTGGTCGTTGTTGGTCTTGCCGCCACTAGTTCTGTTTCCTGTGAGGGTGTGTTCCTGTGGTATAGTGTAGAGTCAAAGAGTGTGTGTGTTTTGAAGTTGAGTTGTGTGTTGAAATTAAATTACAATCAAGAAATTAAATTACAACATCGCATACAGGACAAATAACACTCTACAAAAACATCTCAACACACAAACAACACAAACAAATACAATCACACAGGCGTATACAAACTCAAATGTAACACCTGCAACAACTTCTACATAGGACAGACAGGCAGATCGTTTCAAACACGTTACAAAGAACACATACAGCCATAACAAAACTACAAAACACCTCCACATATGCACAACACATCACAAATACTAACCACAGCCACAGAGACATCAACACAGATATGGAAATACTACACATCCAACCAAAAAGCCAGAAACTGAACACACTAGAACAATATGAAATATACAGACACACGAAAACACACCACAACGATATTCTCAACACACAACTCAACTTCAAAACACACACACTCTTTGACTCTACACTATACCACAGGAACACACCCTCACAGGAAACAGAACAAGTGGCGCCAAGACCAACAACGACCAGTTCTGAAGATGACCCATAAATAGGTCGAGGTACGTTGAAATTTAACACAGGAAAGTCTTACCATACATATTCCAAAAAAATCTAATTATTCTAAAAAGAGGAAATATGAAGGCGATCAAGTGTTCTATATTAAGATCGAGAGTATAGTGCCGTGCTTACCTTATTTTCTCATTAGAGATAAAAATTATATCCTCACCCTCTCCCAGTTCCTCATCATATACTTTCCTACCGCCTCCCTTATATTGCCCACATTCATTCTTATACTCTTCATTTCCTTCCCCTAAACTTAGCTCCTGTTCTTATTCCACCCCATTTCTCTATCACTTCACACTACCCTGCACCTCTCTCAACTCCTCTTGCTCCAATCTTCCACCACTTTTGCTTCTTCCTCCTCCTTTCCTCCACTTACTCTCCTTATTCTTCGTCCTTCACTTCCTATCCTCAGTTTTCCACTTTATCTTCCACTTCTTTCACTTGCTCTTCTTCCATCACTTTTCCTTACTCATCCTCCTCCTATTAATCTTGTACTTTCTCATCAAATTTCTCTTCTTTTTTCTCATCTTCAATTTCCTCTCTTTAATCTTCTCCTTTCTCTTTCTCCTCCACTCCTTACTCTCCCCCTTCCACTTCCTCTCCTTTCCTTCCCCCTCACTTCTTCCGCCTCCACTTCCTCTCCCTACGCCTCCTCACTGCCTCCTATCATTTCTCTTTACATTTCCTCCTCCACTTCGTATCCTCATTTTTCTTTTCCACTTCTTCCCCATATTCTTCTTCTTTCTATTCCAATTCGTCTCCTTACTCATGATCTTTCTCTTTCACTTCCATATCCTTTTCTTTCACTTCCTTATTCTCTTTCCCCTTCACGTCCTCGTCCTCTTTCTCCTTCACTTCCTCATCCTGTTCTTTTTTAATTTCCTCATACTCTTTCCCTAGGGGGAAAGGAACTGGCCACCCTACACCAATATCTCCTGGCCTAGTTGCCTCATAAGTGGTGTTTTCTTATCACTTTTGAGGTTCAGATCTGTCTTCGGTCACTTGACTAAATAACAACTCTTTCCCTTTCACTTTCTGTTTGTCCTTCACTTCCTCATCCTCTTTCCCCTTCGCTTCCTCATCCTCTTTCTTCATTTCGTCGTTCCCTTTCTCCTTCACTTCCTCATCCTCTTTCCCCTTCACTTCCTTATCCTCTTTCTTCATTTCGTCGTCCTCTTTCTCCTCCACTTCCACGTCCTCTTTCTCCTCCACTTCCACGTCCTCTTTCTCCTCCACTTCCACGTCCTCTTTCTCCTCCACTTCCACGTCCTCTTTCTCCACCACTTCCTCGTCCTCTTTCTCCTCCACTTCCTCGTCCTCTTTCTCCTCCACTTCCTCGCCCTCTTTCTCCTGTTCTACTTCACTTCCTCGTCCTCTTTCTCCTTCACTTCCTCGTCCTCTGTCTCCTTCACTTCCTCGTCCTCTTTCTCCTTCACTTCCTCGTCCTCTTTCTCCTCCACTTCCTCGTCCTCTTTCTCCTTCACTTCCTCGTCCTCTTTCTCCTTCACTTCCTCGTCCTCTTTCTCCTTCACTTCCTCGTCCTCTTCCTCCTTCACTTCCTCGTCCTCTTTCTCCTTCACTTCCTCGTCCTCTTTCTCCTTCACTTCCTCGTCCTCTTCCTCCTTCACTTCCTCGTCCTCTTTCTCCTTCACTTCCTCGTCCTCTGTCTCCTTCACTTCCTCGTCCTCTTTCCTTCACTTCCGTGTCCTCTTTCCCCTTAACTTCCTCGTCCTCTTTCTCCTCCACTTCCTCGTCCTCTTTCTCCTTCACTTCCTCGTCCTCTGTCTCCTTCACTTCCTCGTCCTCTTTCTCCTTCACTTCCTCGTCCTCTGTCTCCTTCACTTCCTCGTCCTCTGTCTCCTTCACTTCCTCGTCCTCTGTCTCCTTCACTTCCTCGTCCTCTTTCTCCTTCACTTCCTCGTCCTCTTTCTCCTTCACTTCCTCGTCCTCTTTCTCCTTCACTTCCTCGTCCCCTTTCTCCTTCACTTCCTCGTCCTCTTTCTCCTTCACTTCCTCGTCCTCTTTCCTTCACTTCCGTGTCCTCTTTCTCCTTCACTTCCCCGTCCTCTGTCTCTTTCACTTCCTCGTCCTCTTTCTCCTTCACTTCTTCGTCCTCAGTCTCCTTCACTTCCTCGTCCTCAGTCTCCTTCACTACCTCGTCCTCAGTCTCCTTCACTTCCTCGTCCTCTTTCTCCTTCACTTCCTCGTCCTCTTTCTCCTTCACTTCCTCGTCCTCTTTCTCCTTCACTTCCGTGTCCTCTTTCTCCTTCAGTTCCTCGTCCTCTTTCCTTCACTTCCTTGTCCTCTTTCTCCTTCACTTCCTCGTCCTCTTTCCTTCACTTCCGTGTCCTCTTTCTCCTTCACTTCCTCGTCCCCTTTCTCCTTCACTTCCTCGTCCCCTTTCTCCTTCACTTCCTCGTCCCCTTTCTCCTTCACTTCCTCGTCCTCTTTCTCCTCCACTTCCTCGTCCTCTTTCTCCTCCACTTCCTCGTCCTCTTTCTCCTCCACTTCCTCGTCCTCTTTCTCCTCCACTTCCTCGTCCTCTTTCTCCTCCACTTCCTCGTCCTCTTTCTCCTCCACTTCCTCGTCCTCTGTCTCCTTCACTTCCTCGTCCTCTTTCTCCTTCACTTCCTCGTCCTCTTTCTCCTTCACTTCCTCGACCCCTTTCTCCTTCACTTCCTCGTCCTCTTTCTCCTTCACTTCCTCGTCCTCTTTCTCCTTCACTTCCTCGTCCTCTTTCCTTCACTTCCGTGTCCTCTTTCTCCTTCACTTCCTCGTCCTCTTTCCTTCACTTCCTTGTCCTCTTTCTCCTGTTTCTTTCCTTCACTTCCTTGTCCTCTTTCTCCTGTTCCTCTGTCTCCTTCACTTCCTCGTCCTCAGTCTCCTTCACTTCCTCGTCCTCAGTCTCCTTCACTTCCTCGTCCTCAGTCTCCTTCACTTCCTCGTTCTCTTTCTCCTTCACTTCCTCGTTCTCTTTCTCCTTCACTTCCTCGTCCTCTTTCTCCTTCACTTCCTCGTCCTCTTTCTCCTTCACTTCCTCGTCCTCTTTCTCCTTCACTTCCGTGTCCTCTTTCTCCTTCACATCCTCGTCCTCTTTCCTTCACTTCCGTGTCCTCTTTCTCCTTCACTTCCGTGTCCTTTTGCTCCTTCACTTCTGTGTCCTCTTTCTCATTCACTTCCTCGTTCTGTTTCACTTCATTTTCTATCTCCTTCATTCCCCGTTCATCATCCTCTTCCTCCTTCATTTCGTCATCCTCTTTCTCCTTCACTTCATCATCTTCCTCTTCGTTTCTCACTTTTCCACTTCCTCCTATTTATTGTCTCATTTTTCCCTTTGTCTGCCACCCTCTCGTTAATATTTCTTTTCCTGCTCCACTTCCTGTCCGTATTCTCCTTCTTCCACTTCTCCTCCTTACCCTTTCCCCTCTTCTTCTTCTTCTCTCCCACTTCTTATTCTCTCTCTCCCAATTCCTTTCCTTACTGCATCTCTTAACGTAATGCACACACAACTTGAACATAAGCTGTGTATAATTTCCGTCTCGTTACAGTTTTCGATTCCATAGAATGAAGACCGTGCCGAGTCACGGCTGAGTCGCCACGGCAGCGTCTCTATTAGGATCTTGAAGACGGGCCGTTTTTACGACGTGTTCGGTGCGCCACCCCGTGAAGGAGGAATAGTGGCCGACTGGATGCAGCTCAGAGGTGCGGAACCTATTTTACACATCTACGGGTTTGGTAATGGTATCCTCGCGGGTCTCCGAGGAGCCATTCTGGCACGGCCTGCCCATCACGGGACAGCGACACGACAGCATCTGACCTGACGTCACATCTTTCTTCTTTATTTCAGTTTCTCGCTTATTTTCTTCTCCACTCCTCACTCACCTTTCCATGTGGCCTATATTGTATGTTTTTATTTTATTTGTAAAATTGTTTTGTATTCTTATTTATTCATATTAAATTATGTACTATTTCGACAAATCATTTACTTTTGTTATCTTTCACTATCTCTTCGTATTGTAATGCTGCAAAATATTTATTTCAGATTTTGATTGGAAAAATAATTAAATTATAGTCTGTGTCTTAACTTTCTCATGAATAAATGGAGTACACACCAAACTGGAAATAAAACCAGTTTATTTATTTTGTTCATTTATTCAGTTATTGAATTATTCACTAAAACATGTTTATTTATATGTTTATTTTATTTCTTACTTCTTGATTTAATTATTTATTTATACACTTATTCATTAATTAATGAATTTGTTTATTTATTTATTTACCTATATATTTGTTTATTTGTTTGTTTCTTTACTTCTGTTTCGTTTATATATTTATTTATTTATTCATTTATTCTTTCGTTCATTTATTCACCTATTTATTTATTTATTTATTTTACTTATTTAGCTAGTGATTTATTCAGCTATTTGTTCATTTAATTACTTATTCATTTATTTACTTATTCACTCACTAATTTATGTACTCATTTATTATTCATTTACTAATTTATGTACTCATTTACTTATTCAATCATATCTTCATTCATTTACTTAATTACTTATTAACTTACTTACCCACTTATCTACCCATGTACCTACTTACATACTTACCGGTATTTATTTATTCATTATTTATTTATTTAGCCAGTGATTTATTTCGTTGTTTATTTATTTACTTATTCAATTATTTATTATTTACTTATTCATTTATTTAGTTATTTACTTACTCATTTATTTATGTACTTAACTATTCAATCATATATTCATTCATTTATTTAATTACTTATTTACTTACCTAATTACACACATACCCTACTTATGTACCCACGTACCTACTTACATACTTACCGATATTTATTTATTTAGCCAGTGATTTATTTAGCTATTTGTTTATTTATTCACTTATTCATGTATTTATTTATTTATGTACGTAATTATTTATTTACCAATTCAATTATAATATTCATTCGTTTACTTAATTACGTATTTACTTACCTACCTACCCACATACCCACTTATCTACCCACGTACCTACTTATATATTACCGGTATTTATTTACTTATTTATCTATATGGCTTGCCGTTCCAAACTCTTGGATGGGTGTGTACTCCCAAGTTTTACTCCTGGCATATATCTTGCACATTATTTCCCTGTATTTGCTTTTTCAATATCGCAGGCCGGGCGCATACAGGTTTTTGTAATATAACGGACTGGTGCATTTTATTAGCCGTTAATATCGTAACTTTTCATAAAATTTCATAACATCTCGGCATGGGGTAGCTTTTACCTATTGATTTAGATAAAAAAAACTACTACCACCTCAATTCTCCCTTCCCTCTTCCTCAATATCTCTGCGTCTTTCGCTTTTCCTTGTCGTCGATTTCACTTCTAACTATATATCACGTCATAATTTGTACCTATGTGTCTTCTAAAACCATTACGTTGAATATCTGACACTTGAAGATGCGATCTAAAAGAGACAAATTTTATTAACGCCAATTTCAGTTCATTTGTCTGTGCATCTCACCAGATGTTTTGGGTGAACCGACGTGGGGCACAAGGTAACGCAGTAGTTACTGCTAGGCTATAAAGCCGAAGGTCACGAGTTCGATTCTCAATGGGGTTATGCGTTTTTCCAATTTATATAATCTTTCCGAGTATACTGGTGTCATGCTGAAAGTGTCTGAAAACTGATAGTCCATGTATAGCAATAAACTAGATTGTCTTTTATTGGATATTGAATGCATTTCTGTTTCCAAGGCAACTGCAATTATAAATCTAAAGCATATTATATAGATTTCTTATGTTACTGTAATTATGTCTATCAAATTAATGGAATTAGGTCGACAAGATTTACGGGCTATGAATTTTCATTATTTTAAATTGTCATTGACGCTAAAAGAATGCATCCGACTCCAACCGAACAAAAGAGCACGTGGCTCATTCTATTAAAACAATATTACAAACAGGCTGAAAGTAATACAGACGTGGACAAATTATTAACAAAATTGACGATTTTTATGATAATTCTGTTTACAAAATTTGACTTTTCAATTTAGACTACAGTTGATAATTTTGCATATTTCCATCATTACAGTAGACAGAAATATGCAAAAATGTCAACTGTAGTTTAAATTGAAGAGTCAAGTTTTGTAAAAATATATAATAAAAATCTTCAATTTAGCTAATAATTTATAAATTAGCAAAAATGTCAACTGGATTGACGAGCCAAATTTTGTAAAAATATAAAACAAAAATCTTCAGTTTTGCTAATAATTTGGAAATATCCAAAATGTCAAGTGTAGTCCAAATTGAAGAATCGAATTTTGTAAAAATATACAATAAAAACCTTCAGTTTTGCTAATAATTTGTAAATATGCAAAAATATCAAATGTAGTCCAAATTAGAGAGTTAAATTTTGAAAAATATACAATACAAATCTCCAATTTGGCTAATTATTTGAAAATACACAAAAATGTCAACTGTAGTCTAAATTGAAGAATCATATTTTGTAGTAATATATAATAAAAATCTTTAATTTTGCTAATAATTTGTCCACGTCTGTATAACTGGAGTTTTTAATAGCTTATTCCATGGATAGAATAATACAAAACATTCTAATATCATATTAGTCCCAAATGAATACTTTTCTTAGTCAAAAATAAGTTTCGCTTAAATGTTTACATATTAACACTGTTTTATTCGGTAAGTACTATCCGTAGGATTCTGATTTTTAATTATATCATTAGAGAAACTGATAAGAAATGATTAATCTCTTTGCACCTCTATTTTTTCTTATATATAAACGGTATAAATAGAAATACTACTTCTCAGGTAAGGTTATTCGCGGACGACTGTATAATATATAGACAAATTAGTGATGAATCCGATATCGTCGCTTTACAAAACTATCTTAACGTTATTGAAACCTGGACGACAGAAAATAAAATGAAAATCGATGTGAGTAAAAGTAAGTCAAAATCCTTCTGTAGAACGCATAAAGAAATTTGTCTCAGATATCAGCTGAATGGTACATCGGTGCCACAAGTGAACACTTGTAAATACCTAGGTATATATTTAAGTAACAAACTGTGTTGGGAGGAACAAGTCACTAATACCACAAGGAAAGCCTGGAAAGCACTACATTTCTCTATGCGTATTCTTAAGAAAGCTAACCGAAGGTCAAAAGAATTAGCGTACAAAACCCTTATTCGCCCAATTATGAAATATGGAGCAGTAGGTTGGGATCCGTACAGACAAAACCAAATCGATTCAATAGGAAAGGTCCAACGCAGGGCAGCAAAATATATCAAAACGGGAAAGGGACATGGCGAAGAGATAGTAAAAGACTTAGGGTGGAAATTTTTCAAATCAAAGCGACGAAAACCAGACTCACCGCATTGTTTAAGGCACAAATTGGACACAAAGCATGGACCGACATCAGTGCTAGATTAGTGACACCATCATACTTAGGCAGGGCTGATCATATTAGGAATTTTAAATGCAGGAAACTAAGAACGGACGTTGCAAAATTTTCCTTTGTTAACCCCACAATAGTAGACTGGAACAGCTTACCTCCGGCAATCTTTCCTCTCAAAATTAATACATTTAAGGAAGGGATAAGAAGATTGGACTGAAAATTTAAGTGTAGGTGCAGTGTAATTATCTAAGTTCTGTCATGTAATTAAGTTCATATGTAATAAATTAAGTTAATATGTAATTAATTAAGGTAACTTGTAATTAAATTCATGATAGGTTTAATAAAAGTATTTATAAGTTAGGTTTACTATAGCATAGCTTTTATTTATAGGCCTAGGTTTATTTCATTTATTTAATTAATAGTTGGAATTAAACTTAAGTTTATTTTATTTTTTATTGCTGTAATTATTGTAAATTTATTGCTGTAACTATTGTAATGTTATTATTGCATATTATACAGGGAGTTTCCGGGCTAGTGTTACAAACTTTCAGGGATGATGGGGAAGGGCACATATATCAATTTGAGATAAGGAACCCTGATCCGGAAATCCGGAAATGACCGAGTCGAAAGTTACAACCAAAATATTTCTGTGGAAATGAAATAATTTTATTCCTCTGTACACCTTATTTATGTGTATTTATCTGTACATCTTACACATACTGTATTCATCTGACGTTGTTTACGTTGTCTACTTACAGTATTCCATTCAGTGCGCTGTCTGAGGGATGGGGACAGGAAACTACAGTAAAGTAATGCAGATAGCGTAATGTGTAACGGACATGGTCGGTCCTGATATGCACGTCTGTAGATAGCAGTGTATGTGTACAAGTTGCAGTGTCCCGTCGATCAGTCCTAGTGAAATGGAAGAGTACATGAGAGCGGAATAAGTAGACCTGATTTTCGAATACGGATGAGCCAAGGGGAACGGTAGACAAGCTCACAGATTGTATCGGGACGAGTACCCACCATCCGGTCCATACCATCTTTCCACGACTGTTCCAAAAGCTAAGGGAAGGAGGGCACGTGATGCGAAATTACAATTCCATATCCACACAACTATTTTTGCTTATAACTCTCGACTCAGTCATTTCCGGACTATACTAAAACCCAGGTTATGAACCGACTAAACCGGAAGCAACGTTCTGTTGCTCTCTTTCTGAGCTCTGTTGCCACATAGTGGCGCGAGATTCAAAGCGTGTTCAGCGTTTGTCACCGATATGTTTAAATAACTACTGTGTATAGTTCTCGATAACACTATCAACAATATTAGTAATTAAAATTACTGTTTTTACGAAACCGCGAGCTAATGATTCTGGTACGAAATGCGACTCGTAATGCACGTGGTACTCCAGAGGAACTGGGAAGTTTGGCTACACTGTCTCCGTGATTCCGTTGCCAGATTTTCGTTAGCAGACATTTTCACGTGAGGTCCAATGAAAAGCTCCGTTGTCCTTCCCCCTCCGCCCCGCCATACTCAACGTGTCATCGCTGCACAGGCTACCCCTCTAACCCGCACTTTCCTCTCGCCCTGCCAACTACTTCCTGTTTAGTCGGTTCATTTTTATTTTTTTATTTTATTAGGTTATTTTACGACGCTGTATCAACATCCAGGTTATTTAGCGTCTGAATGAAATGAAGGTGATAATGCCGGTGAAATGAGTTCGGGGTCCAGCACCGAAAGTTACCCAGCATTTGCTCATATTGGGTTGAGGGAAAACCCCGGAAAAAACCTCAACCAGGTAACTTGCCCCGACTGGGATTCGAACCCAGGCCACCTGGTTTCGCGGCCAGACGCGCTGACCGTTACTCCACAGGTGTGGACTAGTCGGTTCATAACCTGGCTTTTAGTATAAGGTTCCTTATCTCAAATTGATACATGTGTCCTTCCCCATCATCCATGAAAGTTTGTAAACCCAGCCCGGAAACACCCTGTATATCACTGTCACAGGGTGTATACCCAATTGTAGTGTTAATAAATACATACACATACAAAATGATAATTTTCTTTGTAGATTAAATAAAAAAATTAACACGTATCGTTATTTCCTGTTACTAGGAAGGCTAGCAATCCTACTGCAGTGACTATTATTGCCCTCTTTAATCTACACCCTGTATATCACTTCCACCCTGTATTCTTCGTTTCTTAAAAATGCATAGAAGCTAGTAGTCACTTCTGTGTATATAAAGAATCGAATTATCAATGACTATGAGAATTTACGAAAAACAACTGAATGTATTCTCATAGAAAGAGTCTCTACAAAGGCTGTCCCCGTAGGGAAATAAAATCAACAAAGTTTCTATACCATTATGAAACCCTCAGCGTCTTTGGATATAAAACAAAATGTGATCGCCCCCAACATTGTAATACGTAGTATAACTTGTTACAGTCATAAATAAACAAAACTTTTCGACTTTACAAGTAAAGGCGTATACAATACATAAACTACTAAGGTATACAAAATAACCTGCATACACGAGCTTAAACTGTGATTTTGTGCGCTTTGTTCCGTTCAGTGAAATAATAAAATATTGTTAAAGTAGCGCCAGAGAAAGGAAAAACCATAACATAATATCTTATTATAATGGAGTTGGATGAAACAAAGTTTGTGCACCTCGTATTCACAAGAGATTGAAGTCATATTTCAACCTTTGTTTTCAATATTAAAATGGCGCACGTCGACCCTCAGCGCTGAGCTGCAACGTAGCCTACAAAGCATGCGTGAATAGAAGTTTCAAAATGTATATTTTCAAGTCTGCTCCGATAGCATCATCATCATCATCATCATCATCATCATCATCATCATCATCATCATCATCATCTGTTTATTAAATTTCGAACTGAGATTTTTCAGGAAATAACAACGCATTAGGGCTTGATTTTGAGAGATTATATAATAATAATAATAATAATAATAATAATAATAATAATAATTATTATTATAATTATAATAATAGAAAAAAGAAGACAAATAACATGAAATAATAATAATAATAATAATAATAATAATAATAATAATAATTGTATTCTTCACCTGACATAATTAGGAACATTAAATCCAGACGTTTGAGATGGGCAGGACATGTAGCACGTATGGGCGAATCCAGAAATGCTTATAGAGTGTTAGTTGGGAGACCGGAGGGAAAAAGACCTTTGGGGAGGCCGAGACGTAGATGGGAGGATAATATTAAAATGGATTTGAGGGAGGTGGGATATGATGATAGAGACTGGATTAATATGCACAGGATAGGAACCGATGGCGGGCTTATGTGAGGGCGGCAATGAACCTTCGGGTTCCTTAAAAGCCATTTGTAAGAAGTAAGTGGGTAAGTAAGTAATAATAATAATAATAATAATAATAATAATAATAATAATAATAATAATAATAATAATAATAGCATTACTTAAGGCTTTTAGAGAATTCGGAGGTTCTCACATAAGCCCGCTGTCGTTCCCTATCCGGAACGAGATTAATCCAGTCCTTATCATCATATCCCACCTCCCTCAAATCCATTTTAATATTATCCTCCCATCTACTGTGGGTCCCGATCACCACGCCATGGCTCGTCCTCGTGTTGTGGATAGAGACGACCTCCAGATATGGAGGGTAGCTGCGAATATATTGAATAAGCAGTCGTGGACAGCCGATAAGGGGCGTTCCTCCAGCTTGGGGGTTGGGCGAAGACCTAACAACCCATCACCGTAAAAAAAAAAAAAACCAGCTTGTTACGAATCCACATAATAAGCCTCGGAATGGGACTGATTCTCTGGCACGACCACAGCAATTTTTCCAATTCACTGCGGGCTAAAGCAAGGAGTTGCACTATCACCTTTACATTTTAACTTCGCTCTAGAATATGCCATAGGAAAGTTCAGGATAACAGACAGGGTTTGGAATTGAACGGGTTACATCAGCTTCTTGTCTATGCGGATGACATGAATATGTTAGGAGAAAATCCACAAACCATTAGGGAAAATACGGGAATTTTACTTGAAGTAAGTAAAGAGATAGGTTTGGAAGCTAATCCCGAAAAGACGAAGTATATGATTATGTCTCGTGACCAGAATATTGTACGAAATGGAAACGAAAAAAATGGCATTAGTAATAGTCATTATAGTAATAGTATTAATAATAATAATAATAATAATAATATTAATAATACTTACTGGTTTTAAGGAACCCGGAGGTTCATTGCCGCCCTCACATAAGCCCGCCATTGGTCCCTGTCCTGAGCAAGATTAATCCAGTCTCTATCATCATATCCCATCTCCCTCAAATCCATTTTAATATTATCTTCCCATCTACATCTCCGTCTCCCCAAAAGTCCTTTTGCCTCCGGCATTCTATAAGCATTTCTGGATTCACCCAAAGATAAGATAAGATAAACGTTATTGTCAGAAACATAAATATACATAGACATTGTCAATAAAATACATTTAAATACATTAAAATTTCAATAAAGTCAAATAAAATATACAATTGGCAAGAGTTCAAAGGCTCACATGTGCGTAATATAGACTGTAACAACACAATTGTATCAATTTCTTTTTTTGTATATATCCTGAATTTGAGAGTATTATTTGTATATTTAATATCCTCAGGCAAGCTATTGTAAATTTTAATAGCGAAAATCGTATAAGTTCTGTTAATATTTGTAAGGTGATGTACCGGAATACTTAAACTTTTTTTTATTGCGAGTATCATATGTATGGCAGTCACTATTTTGGTGAAAGACAGAAAGATTTGAATAAATTAATTGCAATACATTAAAATATATATATATATATATATATATATATATATATATATATATATATATACCATAAACAGTGAGAATATTATAATGTAAAAAATATTCCCTAAAAGAAGTTCTACTATTAACACCCGCTATGCACCTGAAAACACGCTTTTGAGCCATACGTGCTACATCCTCTATCCAGGTTAAACGTCTATTCCTAATTATGTTAGGTGAAGAATACAATGCGTGCAGTTATGTGTTATGTAATTTTCTCCATTCTCCTGTAACTTCATCCCTCTTAGCCCCAAATATTTTTCTAAGCACCTTATTCTCAAACATTCTTAATCTCTGTTCCTCTCTCGAAGTGACAGTCCAAGTTTCACAACTATACAGAACAACCGGCAATATAACTGTTTTATAAATTCTAACTTTCAGCTTTTTTTAGAGTAGACTTAATGGCAAAAAGTTATTAACAGAATAATAACAGACATTTCCCATATTTATTCTGCGTTTAATTTCCTCTCGAGTTTCATTTATATTCGTTACTGTTGCTCCAACATATTGGAAGAATAGTAACAGTAATAATAATAATAATAATAATAATAATAATAATAATAATAATAGTAAGTCATAATAGTAATAGGGTAAACTAGGGTCTGTTGGACAGTCGGGCATGTTGGACACTCTGTACTTTAACGTGTTACCACGCCACTTGTGGACACCACATTCTGCTAGAAGTCAATGACGGAAGTAACCCCATTCGTGGCTACGCCCTTCAATGACTTCTAGCTGAATGTGGTGCCCACAAGTGGCGTGGTAACACGTTGAAATACAGAGTGTCCAACATGCCCTACTGTCCAACAGATCCTAGTTTACCCTAATAATAATAATAATAATAATAATAATAATAATAATAATATAGCGAAAATATCTATTATACTAATGGGTGTCCTCAGAAAAATATCTTAAGTTCAAGAGAAAGACTCAATTTATAACTGTGCACCAAGATATAACATTTTCTAAAATGCAGTATTATCCCTAAACACGCACACAGATATATATATATATATATATATATATATATATATACATACATACAATGACGTAGTGGAGGGAGGGGATTTAGTGGTAAAACCCTAAGGTTGCAAAGTAAACGATTTCTTTTATATAATAATTACGTTGAAAATAATACAACAGATAAGCGAGTAATCATATTTGGAACAAAGCAACATGTTCAGTTACTAATTAAAATTTCGTCTGGGTTCCTTGATGTAACTTTCAAAGTTAGTCCTAATTTATTTACCAAAGTTTTACTATTGCTGTATTAGCAATAAAAATTCCCACAAATTGAGTGTAAAGTTATTTATGTTGCCGTACCGTTTTTATTTTCGTTCATTGCAAGTAAATTGAATAAGCTACATCGAATATAGCTAATTATTAAAAATTCTAACATTTCACATTCGGGAAAACGAATTCAGGATCCTTTCCTTTCGGGGAAATGTTCATTGAGGGTATTGTATTAGGGATTTTTTTACACAATGGAAAGAACACGCACCTGGCCTATATGTGTAAAAGATATCTACTTTATTTTCGAGAATCGAACCCTAGTCGGCTAGGTTAGTTCTAATTTTGCATCGAAAGACATCTTAATTAGTAGTGTCATAAGGAAAGGTCCAACATGTACTAATAAACTTACCACAGAAGACAACCAGAAAAACTTTCTATCTTGATGACAGTGAACTATGAAATGCATTTCAGCAATATTTAACGAAAAGTCCAAAATTCCCATTTTCTATCCTATAACAATCTTCATCAAGTTTTTCCGTATCTCATTATGTCCTTCGAGCCATGTATTTAAGATGCCGGAGAAAAAACTCAATCACATTTATTTCCCTTTTAATTTGTTTCCTCCCCCCACATTCCATTATTTTTTATCCTTCCCCCAATTTCGAAGTATAACTTATTTTCCCTTAGGCCATTTAAAGTTAAAAAACATTTTTTTCCACTTGAATTGTGGATCGAGTCTATATATATAAAATTGGAGAAGGGAAAAAGAAAATCATATACCAATGTCGTTTCACAAAACCTGCATAGATATTTCTCTCCGCCTTTGCTTTTTTTTTATTTTACCCCTTAAGAGTTAAAAAAAAAAAAGAGATGAAATTCTGATCGTTGGGAATAAAGAGGAATTGAGGAAGAGAGAGTGGGGGGTGAGAGACGAGAGCTTAGAAATTAGCTGCTTCGGTCTTTCTAGAAATAGAGGAGACCGAACCAATCCGTAAGTTATTTTCGCTCGGGGCTAAATTACTGGGGTGGAAGGGGGAGGACGTTTGGTCGGCAATGTTCAGGCGTTATAATACAAAGCTTTGGTTTTACTTCGGAAACTGCAAATGACACAGAAAGAGAGAGAGTGGAATATAGAAAATTGTGTAAGAGAAAGGGGGAGGGAAGGGGAAACATTTGAGAGGGTCAGGAAAAGAGAGATGAGTACAAAGGAGACAAATATATTACTAACTACAGATTTTCAAATTCATACAGTTAACAAATTAAACCTTTATGTCTGTAATTACTAATTATCTCTTTTGAGGTATTTTGCTTCAAACGTTATACGCAGGATTTTCTGCACAGTCATCCTACTTCCCCAATCGAGCTGTCTCCAACTTGGATATTGTCAAGTGGCCATACGTTTCCGATTTAAAGCCCTCAAGGATTAAGGACTGAAAGGAAAACCTTTTTTTGATGTGCGTTTCAGATAAACAGAACACGCGTAATTTTGTAGTTCATTTTCAGAAATTAAAATTTCTGCCTCAATTACTCTGCACAGAGTATTTACCTCGAAAGGCAATAACCGAACTGGTTTTGTTGGGGTAAAAATAAAAGGTCTTCCTGAAGCTTTGTTAAAGCTCTGTAAAGGCGTATTGGATTCGATGAAGATGATGAAAAACAGGATGTAACATAATATGTGGAATAGAGATGGGGTGAGATTTGAAGACCTGTGATATTGTCACTGTGATAGTTTTGTCACTGGTCCCAAATGTGACTAGAGTTCCAA
Source organism: Periplaneta americana (assembly GCF_040183065.1). NCBI lineage: Eukaryota > Metazoa > Arthropoda > Insecta > Blattodea > Blattidae > Periplaneta > Periplaneta americana. The sequence continues at coordinate 22,452,233 of NC_091122.1, read as the reverse complement.
GAAATCGCCATCTCTTTCCGATATGTGACTCACATTGCTCCAGGGTTCAGACAACTGCAAATCAGAAGATTAAGGGGTTAGGTACAACTTACAGCAGTAAAATGTTGGAAATATTCAACATTTTTTTTCCTCCATTACTGTATCTTGTAAAATAATGAAAATTAGTATGTGTAAAACACGCCACTTCGACGGGCTACGTTATGCATGATATGTATCTGTGAAGAGTTATGTTGTGTACTAGGGTGAGTGTATGTGTAAAGGTAAGCGTTCACTACATCGTATCGCACTCCTCGTACGAATCGCACGCAAAGGATATTTTATGTGCAGTGCGTTCACTGTAACGGCTCTACCTCATCGGATTCCCTATCAGCTGTTTGAAACATGACGTCGTACGATATTGACATTGCTGAAAACAGAGGAGTTGAGGTTAGGTCTATTAATTATGACTGTTAGCGAATAAGAATTTGTAATTGCTTCATGCGTCTTAATTGAAGAGGAAGAAATGAAAGAAATAGTGGTTACATAATATATATGTAAGAAATGACTTGATTACTGTAATGGGAACGCCTCAAATTTTACAATTCTTCGCAATTTTCTACACGCGAAATAAGTTTCCGTCTGCCATTTTGGAGCGACACTGAACATGGCACAACATAATAGTAACAGTTGACCAATTAAATTTGATTTATTAAAGAAGGCCATGATCGCACGCATTGGAAAAGTTGCCCATCCGAGAAACGTGGACGGATTTGCCGAGAGGCGATGCGTCCGATACGATGTAGTGAACGCGGCTACATAACAATTACAGCAAAGATAGTCTTTTTCCGATCCGCGCGATTCATCCGATGCGTGCGATACGATGTAGTGAACGCTTACCTTAAGTGTTCGTATAAGTATAATATAAGGAATGAGTGATGATGATGATGGTGGTGAGAAGGGGAAACCCGGTGCCGGCACGTAGCCTACTCCAGTCGAATAGCACCAAGGCTTAACGTCCCCATCCGACGGACGAATCACTATCAATAGTGACATATGCCTTCTCTTCATATGTTTTGCGGAGAGATTTGAGATTTAACCCAGGCATATTGGTGCACAATCTAGTAATTAGAAGTTGTGCACCGCCATCTCTCCTAGTCCCGAGATAGAAATTTTACATAATTTCCGACCCCACCGGGAATCGAACCCGGGCCGGCTAGTCTAGAGGCAGACATTCTACCACAGAGCTAACTCGGCGGACGATGGTTATCAAGTAGATTCATGTTAATTACATTGGATTACAATTATTTTGCTACTGAAGGAAAACAAGTGTACCAACTCTAATTCGAGTGTGCTGATTACAGATCTGAAGTCCGTTTTTTTCCATCACGTTACAATTTTAAAGTGATAACATTTTTATTTTTTTTTTTAATTTTTATTACATTTAAATTCATTTTATTTATTTTATTGTGATTTTGCTACTGAACTGAAACAAGCGTACCAATCCTAATTTGAGTGTCCTGATTACAGGTCTGAAGTCCTTTTTTCTATCACGTCACAATTTTAAAGTAATAACATTTTTATTTTTTTTATATTTGTAATACATTAAAAAAAAGGTAAAGGTATCCCCGTAGCATGCCATGAAGGCACTTGGGGGGGCATGAAAGTAGAGCCCCATACTTACCATAACCTCGGCACTAGAATGAGATGGTGTGGTCGGCACCACGCTCTGACCGCCTTTTACCCCCGGGAAAGACCCGGTACTCAATTTTATAGGAGGCTGAGTGAACCTCGGGGCCGTTCTGAAAGTTCGGCAACGAGAAAAAATCCTGTCACCTGTCACCTGGATTCGAACCCGGGCCATCTGGTTTCGAACCCCGTTGTAATACATTTAGATTAATTTTATTTATTTTATTGTGATTTTGCTCTGGTTTCGCGGCCAGACGCGCTGACCGTTACTCCACAGGTGTGGACCATATCTTCTTATATATGTATTTAAAATAATATAATATAACAACTAAGCTCAATTTATATCTCTGGCTTTACGGTAGAGGTATGTAATGAATAGTAAGATTTAGAATTAATGTTACAGTCCCATAACTCAAAAACCTGACGTGCTATGATAAATTTGATTACAGATCTGGAATCAGCGCATCAATTTCAGTGTAGAACACTTGAAATTTCCTCAGTAGCAGACAAAAAGTTTTTTTTTTCTTGTAGACCAGCGTTATAAATGAATACAGTGAATTTTTTTTGCTATAGGCAACATAATTTCTAGCCACCGGCGTGGCTCAGTCGGTTAAGGCGCTTGCCTGCTGGTCTGAAGTTGCGCTCGGGCGCGGGTTCGATCCCCGCTTGGGCTGATTACCTGGCTGGGTTTTTTCCGAGGTTTTTCCTAACCTAAGGTGAATGCCAGGTTATCTATGGCGCATCCTCGGCCTCATCTGATCAAATACCATCACGCTATCACCAATCCAATCGACGCTAAGTAACTTGTATGTATGTATGTATGTATGTATGTATGTATGTATGTATGTATGTATGTATGTATGTATGTATGTATGTATGTATTCACACTGCAAATGGGTATATACCCGGTGGCAGTGGTAACTAATTACACTCAATAATGACAATTAATAATAAACACAACTAATAAAAAACAATAAATAATAATAATAATAATAATAATAATAATAATAATAATAATAATAAAATAATAATGACAAGGAGCATCCTAAATTAAAATGAAGCATGGTCACTTAAAATAACATTTAAAGTAAATCTAATTTGTATCTTAACCCTAAGTTCGAACTAAGACCCACGAGTGTGACAGGTTCATACCTGCACAAGTACCTTTCGGCACTGCACTTATTTCGCTGTCAACTCACTCACTGCACTGATTCTATCTGATTTCGCTAACACTTCTAACCATTTCACTGTTCAAATACTTTGCACAGCCACTTCACTGACACCAACACACTTCACTTACACAATACACTTCACTGACACAACACACTTCCTCACTGATAGAACACTTCAAATAACAAAATATCAATTACACCCTTTAAGTAGTGTATATAATATACTACCGTCTATTAGTAAAGTCCTTAAGCCTATTTTTAAATACATTTTTGGTTATTGGTAAAGCCTTTAGTAAATTTGCAGGTAAAGCATTCCAGTCCCTGATAGTACGATTGAGAAAAGAAAACTTTCCAGTGTCCGTCCTCTGTCTTCTTTCCCTCAATTAGTAGTTGATACAGCGTCGTTAAATAACTAAAAAATAAAAGCAGAAATTCTTCAAAGAAATAAAGTATTCTTGGTAAATTTTCTTCTTTACCTAGAAAGGTCAATTGATAACCGGCTTGTAATGTGGAATGGAAATATTTTATTAAATTAATTCTGGCAGCTTCTGCAGCCTCAAGAGGTTGTTGTTCTTAGTCACTTGATATCGCCTGGGGGGATATTTCGGTAGTTGCCAGTTCATACTGGAACAAGAGCGTCCGTTTCAGATGAAAGGTGTTGTAACTTGCAGCCTTCCTTTGTGCATGTGTAGAGGTACAATTCTTACAATGCAATCTCCAATTCCACCAGGCAGCAAGTGTCAGATCTCGCTTCCCGGCATCTTTACCAAACGCTTAATACGGGAATAGGGAGAGCGAAGCGTAGCTTTACAATCCAATTACATCACGGACTTCAATCCCTCTCTCCGTCTCCCTTTTCCTCTCGCCTTCCTTAACCCTCATCGTGCCTCCCAACTACCCCACTATCCGCAGTCCATTTCCGCAACTGACCAAAACTGGTATGAGGTTTGGTCAGAGAGACCGGCGGTTAGTTTGTCTATTCGGATTCCATCTCCGCTCCAAGTCTTCTTGTACGTAAGGGCCACTTCCCAATGTCTGCACTAATAGTACCGCACTCACTCCATTGCAAGCGATTAAATATCGCTTAAATCCAAGAAGCAGCTCAACCATATGTTACTGATTCAGCTGAAGGATCTCCGTCAATGGAGAAATAGATTCGATACCGCACATTTCTGCGAGATTTTTTCCGAGCAAAAAAATTTTGGAGTAAGTTTTTTTTAACTGTTTACTTAAGGTGAGGTTAAAAACAAAAGTGAACAAGACTAAGAGGGGGAATATTATACATTACGATATCAGCATATGGACTATTCCATCTCAAATCGACCAAAATATAGAGAAAATTGACCTTGCAATTTTTAAATACAATGAAACTTTTTCTGCCCGTAGACAATTATCATACAATGCTTTGTGCAAAGTTTGAGGCATCAGAACTTCATAGTGTTTAAATTAAAAATATTTAAATTTATCGTATTTTCATAAAATTAGCAACTTTAAACTGTTGTGGCTCCGAAACCCTTTCACCCAATGATCAAAATCATGGTTTATTTTGATGCTGAAAAGTTAAAGTTTATATTGACATGCAAACAGTTTTTCTTACTTTTTATGGAAATGGAGAAATTTAGATTTTTCTTGATTAAGACACCTTTGCCCACGAAAAAATATTTTTAAAATATATGGTTAGATTCCGCATTGAAAGTACAAATAAACACGTATTTTTTACTGGTGCAACGTTGATAAGAAAGTATTGAAAATATCAAATAAAGAAAATAAATAGTACGCGCGTGAGCTAACCAGCTGAATGTGAGGCGGGAGCTAGCCTAAGCAAGCAAGACCAGGAGACATAAACACATGATGTTTCGTCTAGTAGCGCATAGCTGGGCTAGTTCTATCACAGGTTTTCATAAACACAGGAGTAAAATGACGCCCAATGCTCGCTTATCTTCATCTCTCGGCCAGTGTGTGCTGTGTTGCGCCTTTCAAGTCCAGGCGTGTGAAAATAATTTATTTAATACTCCCGAAACTTATTGCCGTGACACTAAGCAAACAATGCCGAATCCCTCTTAATAATGGAAGGTTCTTCTCAATATTTTTTTACATTTTTACAAATGGGCAAAAAGCGTAAAATTGAGTAAAATCAGATTATCTATCTCTTTGTATACAATAAAAATAAGGATTACTTCTTATCATAATCTACCAAATGTCAGCTTCAAAATGAGCTCACGTTCAATGTTCTGCAGTAAATGGTTCCAGAGTTCTGAGCGCTGAAAGTGGCCTGTTTTTCTAAAATACACTAAATTTGTCGCTCAACAACACGAAAACCGTTTGACTTTCGATAGTATATTTTTGCAAATGCACTCTTCTCAGCACCTTGTATAAATAGGGAAAAAATTAGAGCATAAAAAATGCGAGGTTTTTTACTGATCGACTTCATATGGAATAGCCCATATGAAACAGCGTTACACAGAAATGAGAAAGTCACAGATGACGTCACATGACGATGACATCACAAGATGGCGATATCACCAGCAAAACACACTAGGGAATCCGCGTTGGATATCAGGGTTTTTGGGTGATGACATTCAAAGGAAATACAAAGTGAGACAGGAGGAAAGGTACAGTGGTGGCAAAAAAAAAAAAAAAAAAAAAAAAAACGGACCGACACTTGTAGCTGATTTCAGAGCTTGTTCATTCCAGAGCACGATAGACTGGTAACTAGCACTTTCGTGGTTCGAATCCTGCCTGGAAAGAAAACTTTTTTTTGTTTCTTACTCAAATTTATTCCCAATACTTTTCGATTTGTGGTAAAATTTATGCTCTGGGAATAATAAGTTAATTAAGTAGTAAAATATCGCTGAAATCGAAACGTATTGGGAATAAATTTGAATAAGGAACAAAATAAAGTTTCCTTCCCAGGCAGGATTCGAACCACGAAAGTCTTGGTTACCAGTCTATCGTGCTTTGGAGCGAACAAGGCTCTGAAATCAGCTACAAGGGTCTGTCCGGTTTTTTTTGCCACTACTGTACACAGTTTGAAGGTTGATAATATTGGTCATTCTGAACAAAAATGTTTGTATGAACATATGCCATGTTCTTAACGGTTTCGGAGAAAACTAATGGAAACAATGAGGAACTTGAAAAGTGCAGGTGATAGTAAATGAAAATATTATTACCTTATGGCCTGTTTAATTCTTTACTTTTCTTTACAGAACATGTTCAAGAAGTCCACTGTCAACTTTGCAGCTGTTCTAGACAGTTGTCGTGTTGCTCATTTGAGCTGATTCGGACATTCCTTCACTTGAGAACATACTTTTATGCCTGTTTGTATGTTAGGTTGGGATATATTATACAGGGTGTTTCCGATGTGGTGTTACAAACTTTCAGGGATGATGGCGAAGGGCATATGTATCAATTTCAGATAAGGAACCCTGATCAGGAAATGACAGAGTCGAAAGTTACAAGCAAAAATAGTTCTGTGGAAATAAAATAATTTTATTCCTCTGTACTCAATTATGTGTATTTATCTGTACATCTTACACATACTGTATTCATCTGACCTTGTTTACGTTGTCTACTTACAGCATTCCATTCAGTGCGCTGTCTGAGGGGTGGGGACAGGAAACTACACTAAAGCAAAGCAGATAGCGTAATGTGTAACGGATATGGTCGGTCCTGATATGCACGTCTGTAGACAGCAGTGTATGTGTACTAGTTGCAGTGTCCAGTCGATCAGTTCTAGTGAAATGGAGGAGTACACGAGAGCGGAATAAGCAGACCTGATTTTCGAATACGGATGAGCCAATGGGAATAGTAGACATACTCACAGATTGTATCGGACCAGGTACCCACGTAGGAGACATCCGGCCCATACCTTCTTTCCACGACTGTTCCAAAAGTTAAGGGAAGGAGGGCACTTGGTGCGAATATACAATTCCATTTCCACACAACTATTTTTGCTTATAATTTTCGACTCAGTCATTTCCGGACTATGGTTCCTTATCTGAAATTGATACATGTGCTCTTCGCCATCATCCCTGAAAGTTTGTAACACCACCTCGGAAACACCCTGTATAATGTGTTTTGTTTGTGCCATTTTCATATTAATCTGTCTGTTGTTTGGGAGAATGGTTGGATCTAATCATAGGTGAGTGGGTGAAACCTACAAAGTAGGACATGTTTTGCACAGCATGTACGATGAAAGACCCGTGCATTAGATTTAAGAGAAAATTATGATAATATAGTACATCTGTATGTATAATATTGCTCAATAAATTCATCTATCTATCTACTAGAGCACAAGTCTGTAAAATGCGAGCGAGAAGTTCCTCCCTTGTTTCCACTTTGCGCTTGTAGACTTCGCTTTTAAGCAAACCCCACACACAGTAATCTAATGAATAAGGTCGGGTGACCTCGGTGGCCAAGAAATGACTCCACCGCGACCGATCCAACGCCCATTGCTCATTGAAATGGCCAATAAAGCCATACTACAACCTAATGTCTTTTGGTTGCGTCCGCATGAGAGTTCTGATGAAGAACATGAGACTACCGACCGTGATTTTCAAACAGTTGTATGTCAGATACTGTTTTAAGAAAAGAGCATATGTTCATATAAACTTTTTTGTTCAAAATTACCAATATTATCACCAAGCACACAATGTACCTTTCCTCCTGACTCACCCTGTATAATGATAATAAATTTATAAGTAGTGGTATCGTAAAATAGATTCATGAATTTCAGTAAAATATAATAATACTCCAATGGAAATATAAAAATTCTAAATTTATATTTTGAAGAGGTGGAAAAATTCAAATACCTTGGAGCAATAGTAACAAATATACAAGATATCGAAAGGAAATTAAACGTAGAATAAGTATGGGAAATGCCTATTATTATTCGGTTGAAAAACTATTGTCATCTAGCATGCTTTCAAAAATACTGAAAGTTAGAATTTATAAACCAGTTACATTACCGATTGTTCTATATGGTTGTGAAACTTGGACTGTCACTTCGAGAGGGAAACGGAGGTTAAGGGTGTGGCAGGGAATAACGAAACGGACAGAAGAAAGACAGAATTAAAGAACAGCGAAAAATACACATAAACCATGTTCATAGGATAAAAACTGAACAGACTCCCATTTTACTTAAAAATTTATAAGCCAATAAGTAAAGAGATATGTATCAACACAGAAAACGCTGCAATGAACAAGATATGTACCGTAGTGCGTGAAGGGTGATGATTTAGGTCCATGATTTTCTCAACTTACTGAATTAACTTATTTCCTTATTACTTTATTTGCTTATTTATTTAATTGCTTATTTGTTTATTTTTCTATTTATTTATTTAATTTACTTAATTTATTCATTCATTTACTTATTTATTCACTTATTTAATTATTTATTTATTCAACTTACTCGTTTATTCAGTTATTAACTTACTCTATTAATTAATTAATTAATTTTTTTAATTTATTTAAATATTTATTTATTTATTATTTATTCAGCTGACTCACTCTATTAATTCACTTATATATACATATATATATATATATAATATTCATTTATTTATTTGTTCAACTTACTCGTTCACTCACTCAATTACTTATTCATTCACTCACTCACTCTCTCACTAATTCATTCACTTATTTATTTATTTATTATTTATTTATACACTTATTTACTTATTTATTTATTCAACTTACTCACTTATTCAGTTATTAACTTACTCTATTAATTAATTAATTAATTAATTAATTTTTTTTAAATTTATTTAAATATTTATTTATTTATTATTTATTCAACTGACTCACTCTATTAATTCACTTATATATACATATATATATATATAATATTCATTTATTTATTTGTTCAACTTACTCGTTCACTCACTTATTCACTTATTCAGTTATTTACTTAATCATTTATTCCATTTATTCACTCACTCAATTACTTATTCATTCACTCACTCACTAATTCATTCACTCACTCTCTCACTAATTCATTCACTTATTTATTTATTTATTATTTTTTATACACTTATTTACTTATTTATTTATTCAACTTACTCACTTATTCAGTTATTAACTTACTCTATTAATTAATTTATTTATCCATTTATTTATTTATTTATTTATTTAAATATTTATTTATTTATTATTTATTCAACTCACTCTATTAATTCACTTATATATACATATATATATTATATTCATTTATTTACTTGTTCAACTTACTCGTTCACTCACTTATTCAGTTATTTACTTAATCATTTACTCCATTTATTCACTCACTCAATTACTTATTCATTCACTCACTCACTAATTCATTCACTCACTCTCTCACCAATTCATTCACTCACTCGCTCACTCACTCATTCACTTATTTATTTATTTATTTATTTATTTATTTATTTATTTATTTATTTGCTTAATTACTTATTCATTCATTCATTCATTCATTTATTTATTACGATGGAATTAAGACCATCAGGACTTCTCTGCCACAGTACCTACCAGAAATACAAATACAAACAGAGGGGAAAAATAAAAGTACAGAAAAATAAAATCACAATAGATACAAAATGAAAATATTACAGTATATTAGTTTTCTAATTTAGTGATTAAAGTAAGTAATTAAACATCTAAAGCCAATTAAGTGACTGATTGTACAAATAATTTGAAGAGAAACAAAGCTTACAATTATTATTTTGAAGGTAAGTAACAATATGGAGCAATAAGAAGAACTAACTTCACTTATACAGTAATGTGTCCTAAATTTAATAATATAACAAAATAAAGCTACATAAACATATAACATATTATTCACGTCATAATATATGTCAGCATGGATATCAATTCATAACCCGTGTCATAGCAATAGTCAGACAATACTGAGTCTGGATACAATAAGTTTATTAACAAAATGCAACGCGCTTTGTTGACGTGTTACTATGGATACAAGAACATGAATACAAAATTGTAACTCTGGATTGTAAGTTTTTAAATATTCGTAGGCCTATATCACTGAAATTACGTCACTATCTTTTTAATGCTTTTTTTACATGTAAGTATTCCTATTTCAGATATCTTTAAGGATAACTGTATTAATGTTTTGTTAGGAGAAATTTCCTGTGAGACAAAAATTAAGCAGAAATGTCGAAGAATGTTTATGCGGACCGCATTACATTTTCGCGTCATAAGTGGTAATCATTTGATTTATACCACCGCATATAAGTGATCTATATTCATTTTCCCATGCATTTGCATCCAAGCAATCATATGCCTCTTAGGTTTTCAGTCCAATCACACTGGTCTAGTTTTCTTTTCGATCCCAACCGATCGACATCTCTCGCTCCCTCCAGCTTTGCCAATTAGGTTTCTCAATGAGTAAGCTACTTATTCTCTTTGGTTTGCTTTTATTCCTAACTTTAATTCTGAATTTTATGTTACTTAAGAATTGATCTTCCTCCAAATGACATGTTTTATATCAGATTTTAATATTAGAATATGTTTGTGTATTTTTAATGTTTTATTTATATTTTGTCATTTCGTGTGATTATGAAACTTCCTAGTGTATGTTTCACATAATTTCCTTCAATTGTTATTGATTAATTTTTATTGGGTTATTTTACGACGCTGTATCAACGTCTCAGGTTATTTAGTTTCTGAAGGAAATGAAGGTGATAATGCCGGTGAAATGAGTCCGGGGTGCAGCACCGAAAGTTACCCAGCATTTGCTCGTATAGAATTGAGTGAAAACCCCGGAAAAAGCCTCAACCAGGTGACTTGTCCCGACCGGGATTCGAACCCGGGCCACCTGGTTTCGTGACCAGACGTGCTGACTGTTAGTCCACAGGTGTGGACTTCTTGATTAATTCAGTTTATTTTTATGTCCAATAAAATGTATCTTATTTTATCTCGTTACTTCTAGGTTATGACGTATATACTAGCTGCCTACAGTTTGAAAGGGACTATCAGATGCACTACATGGGTTCAAGTGTTCATGATTATAACTGGTATTTGAGATTCATTTAACGTTTCAAAAATGGAGAACTGAGAAGGTTGGTAGAGATTTACAGTAGCCTACTCTAAAATGCTTATTTGAGTCTTTAATGTAGGCCTATATTTCATAGTTTTAGTATATAATTTGCCTATTTCTATACATAAAAAATTAAATTGAAAAAATGTGTACTACTACTTAGAAGAATAAAAGAGAGGATTTCAACAATGAATATCCTTGTAAGATTAAATGATATTAGTTTTATAGTTCGAGAAAACTTCTGAAAAAAAATGTTGAAAGTGGGACAATTCGATATAGGCTTAATTATGCCAAACAATTTCAATTACGGTTTCTGATGTTTAACCATGGAACTGAAAGAAAGTATCTGTATGAGCTCCAAGCCCTATTGACCACTTGTCTCACTAAGATTTTCACCGTTCCTCTGTAGGGACATTGAAGAATCTTGGAGACGTAACCTAATAGCTACCATATGAGAGGCAGCTTTACCAAAGTTTAAAATGTAAGATACATCCAGTTGTCTCGTTGTTTTCAAAGCTCTAAGACAAATATTGGGGGTTGTCGCCGTCACTGACGATCACATAGTCGTGATCAGGAGATCCAGTTCAAGTTCGATGGTGCATCAATTCAAATATTACATTTTATGTACTTCCAAGCGCTACAGAATACTCAAAGTTGGTCGAAATATGAATAAGGAATTGCTGATTCATTTCTTCACGAAAGAAAAGAAAGAAAACGAGAATGCGTTTTTTTTATCGAAAATGACCAAAATTTTACTCTTCTCCTCCATTATACACTTTTTCAACATTAAAATGTTCAATTGAAGCGGTAGCCGGAAAATGGGCCTATAAGCAAAAGTCATGTTTCGAGGAAATAAAGATTGAAAGATTTATATTTATGTAATTGCGATTTGAATGCACTTTTATCAAAACAATTTGCATACTGTTACAATATTTGTCTACAAGTCTTTGGTAAATAATGCATTCCGATTTTAATAGTGTTATACATAGGCCTATACATATTTTATTGGAACATTTTATGGGCCCTTTTTCCAGAGAACAAATTTATTTTATCAAAATACTTTCAATATGATTATACTTTAGCAGAAATTAAATATCAGAATTGAACAGCACACATTACAGAGATTTACACGTTCATAATAATTTTAATACAATTATATTTCTTCCATAGTTACGCCATAAATTGTACCGAATACGTAAAAATCAAGAATATCTGTTGGGTACAGAATACTGATTGCAGGTTATTTAATATTAATCTAGAATGGATTCACACTCACTTCAAAGTTTTACTTCAGAGTGCAGTTTACATTTTAGTGCACATCCTGTATGGACTCGCACTCACTTTGAGGATCATCTTCGCTGATGTTTTCTGAGTTCCACAACTACGCAAGAGTGCATGGGTTCATTCAATTAGCTATCCTGCCTTCTGTTTACAAGATATTGAAACGAAACTAAGTAAGCAAGTAGATTTTAAAACGAAGAACCGAATTAAACATTCTCCCGAAAAAGGGCCTGTAGATCTATGTGCCCATTTTCCGGCTACCGCCTCAATTGTTTGTGTATTCTTTTGAGCAGAAAATCTCATGAATCTTATTCCTTGACTTATATTAACAAGTAAAAAGCAACGAACAATAAGTATTTTTTTTTAATTTTAAAGGCATATTGGTTCCGTTAAGTACAATGTTAATTGATAAAAGAGTTCTATTCAGTCAATACTTAACATAAAAGCACAATAAAACATGTTATAACAACATTTAAACAGGTTTAAAAACAAACGTTTTCGCCAATTTTGATTGCTATCTTCAGGTCGTGTATGTCGAATAGAACATGTTATGATAACCGGCCACACGACCGAGCTGTTTGTAGCATCGTTAAATCTGTCATGAAAGCTGTACCTGCAATGACGGAAGAGTTGCGCCGTTCCCTTGGATCACACACGCCCCTTTCAACATAGTGCTTCTACATACATCGTGGTGTCTTTCTGCTGGTTCTATTCTCTGTTTTTAAGTATATTATATTTTTAACTTCTGTTTTTAACCTTATATACCAAGTGTTCACTTATCATAACGTGTTCTATTCGACATACACGACCTGAAGATGCCAATCAAAATTGGCGAAAACGTTTGTTTTTAAACCTGTTTAAATGTTGTAATAACATGTTTTATTGTGTTTTTATGTTAAGTATTGACTGAATAGAACTCTTTTATCAATTAATAAGTATTTTGCTGTTCCATCTGCCATTGGCTGAAAAATTGTTAGACATAGTTACGTAGATCCACCTACGCTAAATTCGCAACACTGACTTAAGTCGTGGTAAATTCTGAATATTTGTTGTTGGTCGCGGTGCTTAATCGTGAGACATGCCTCCTAACGACGTGAAGGGGGTTGCTATAAATTCCTTTTGCCATCATAGAGCCTTATGCTATTTTCCTTTCCCCGCCATCCCTACTATAAAGTCATGAATGTCCAAGAGGAAAGCGAAAATTTTCCTCACCTGTAGATCCTCATCATTCTGTCAGAAGTCATCTCTTTTTGACATGGCCGGCCATCTAGCGGTTGTTTATCGAAGAATCCAGTACAATCAGCTATTTTTTTCAATCACACGAATTACGGCTCAGAAGTTTTTTTTTTTTGCAGTATTCGTAATTTTACAACAGTGAGGATATTTTTGGGCAGGCATTGCCTCAATTTTTTCCTAGTAACTTCACCACTCGATTCTCAACTCTGTATCAATGTTCAATTGTGTAATATTTTAAGCAGGAAATCTCATATATTTTTTTCCTTGACCTGTAGGCCTATTAGCAAGTTAGGTTAAGGATGTTTGAGAATAAGGTCCTTAGGAAAATATTTGGGCTGAGAGAGATGAAGTTATTGATTTGTGTTTTTTTCTTTTTCTTTTTTTTAAATCTAGATTAAAATTGCAACTTTCTTCTTTATGTTAGTTAATTAGTTAGTATACAATGAATTATGATACTTAATCACTCATTTAAAGTTTGTGTGACTGCAACCTGTGTATATTTTTGTGTGGCTTTACTTTGTTTATAGTTTTCTCTCTCTCTCTCTCTCTCTCTCTTTATTTCTTGTGTAGCTTTACTTTGTATATAGTGTATTTTTTCTCTGTTTATTTCTATTATTTCATTTGTATTCCTGGTGTTGTGGAAGAGAAGGCCTAATGGCCTTAACTACACCAGAATAAATAAATAAATAAATAAATAAATAAATAATAAAAAAAGTTACAGGAGAATAGAGAAAGTTACAAAACACAAACTGCACGCATTGTATTTTTCACCTGACATAATTAGGAACATTAAATCCAGACGTTTGTGATGGGCAGAGCATGTAGCACGTATGGGCGAATACAGAAATGCATATAGAGTGTTAGTTGGGAGGCCGGAGGGAAAAATACCTTTGGGGAGGCCGAGACGTAGATGGGAAGATAATATTAAAATTGATTTGAGAGAGGTGGGATATGATGGTAGAGACTGGATTAATCTTGCTCAAGATAGGGATCAATGGCGGGCTTATGTGAGGGCGGCAATGAGAATAAGGTGCTTAGGAAAATATTTGGGCTAAGAGAGATGAAGTTATTGGTTTGTGTTTTTTTCTTTTTCTTTTTTTTTTAATCTAGATTAAAATTGCAACTTTCTTCTTTATGTTAGTTAATTAGTTAGGATACAATTAATTATGATACTTAATCACTAATTTAATGTTTGTGTGACTGCAACTTGTGTATATTTTTGTGTGGCTTTACTTTGTTTATAGTTCTCTCTCTCTCTCTCTATTTCTTGTGTAGCTTTACTTTGTATATAATCTATTTTTTCTATGTTTATTTCTATTATTGTATTTGTATTCCTGGTGTTGTGGAAGAGAAGGCCTGATGGCCTCAACTACACCAGAATAAATAAATAAATAAATAAATAAATAAATAAATAAATAATAAGAAAAAGTTACAGGAGAATAGAGAAAGTTACAAAACACAAACTGCACGCAGCACGTATGGGTGAATCCAAAAATGCATATAGAGTGTTAGTTGGGGGGGCCGGAGGGAAAAATACCTTTGGGGAGGTCGAGACGTAGATGGGAATATAATATTAAAATTGATTTGAGAGAGGTGGGATATGGTGGTAGAGACTGGATTAATCTTGCTCAAGATAGGGACTAATGGCGGGCTTATGTGAGGGCGGCAATGAACCTCCGGGTTTCTTAAAAGCCAGTAAGTAAGTAAGTATTAGCAAGTACAAAGTAACGAACAATTGAAGAGATCCCGAAGTGTCCCAAGTCAGTTGTTTAGATGATTTTAATTTTTTTAATTCACGTTTTAATTTATTCTTTTCAATCCCATAGACTAAATGTTGGTAATATTATGATATAAGTAATATTGTGATAGTTCTTTTGAAGAATTTTTTTACAATGTTACTGAGCGAGAGGAAGATCGGTTTTTTGCGTCAACGTATTAAGGTATATATACACCTTTACACACAAAAAATTTTGTTTCGTATAATTTTGCTCTGTAAAACTTTTATACAATTAAGAATGGTACCAGAAAGAGAATGAAGTGAACAGATCCCTTGAAATTATGTCTAAATTGTTTTTAAAAATTAATTTGTTTATAATTTTGAGATGCAACTTGAAACATGATAGTCATGCAGTTTTTAAGATAGGACCACAGTTTTTTCACTGTTTTATAGCTAAAACTATTCTTTAGTGCCTGACATAGAGCTATTTTTTATTTTTATTTACATTAATTAAATATTACCATTATGTAACTTACAATAATATTTTATGTTGCATAAATCATGTAAAAATCTACAGATAACTATTAATTGTATTAATGTTATTTTACTCATTGTCAGGCACTGGGGGACATGTAAAGCTTCAAAATGACACCAATATCTTCTTGATATCACCATATTTGACTGAGATATGTTTGAAAGAATTAAATATTCTAAAATTACTATTTACAGGAAATGATCCACAAACTTTCAGACCCTAGAAGACTCAATCATTATATGTCACCCCTTAAGCAGCTTCATGTCGGTCCGGTTTCTGCCTCTCAAATACCTCCTCCTTGATTTAACTTCAGCTGTTGAATGTTTTTTTTGGCATTTTTGTCCCTATTTCCATTGGTGCAACAAATCCTGCGATGGTGTTTGTCCCAGGGTTTATGCCCTTGCTCCTCAGAATTGTAATTTCTACATTTGGACTCTTATTAAAATGACGTACAACATCATTGACACACAAATTTACAGCTTTATAACTAACAGTAAAAGATTATAAATTACTTCATTATGTAAAAAGGTTTTTTCAATTTAATGATCATGCCCAGATATCTATGCATCTATTTCGGGATCAGAAAGAAGTTTATGTTACAAGCAATGCTGGACGAGGAGATTGACTGCTACGAAGATCACTCCAAAAGTAATTCACTCCAAGAGTAAGTGACCGTGGCTGATGACGCAGCATTTTGGAAAATGGGACTTAGCTGAAAAACCATAAGGCATAAATCTAAAATTCTTATATCAATTTAATTGGAGAAAATTGTCTATTAAAATAGTTATATTTTGAAAATTCTATTTTTTTTATCATTTTTTGCGTTTTGTGGGTGTACCTTAAGGGAATGTTCGTGGACAAGTTGCTGCACGAAACCGGTCCTTCTCTCGCTCAGTAAAATTTTAATGCATTCTCAAAAAGAACTATCACAATATTACTCGTATCACAATATTACCAACTTTTACCCGGTATACCTGTCTAAGTTTATTTAACAAACTCTTCTAAGTCTTGTCTTAGATCCGTTTGAAAAAAAAATTATGCAGACACTGGGAGAGTTAAATTTCTTTTTTCTTTTTTTTATCAGTTTTATCACTTTTCCCATAATTGTTGATTTTGACTTAGGCCAGTTTGTAATCCATCTCTTCAATTATTTTGCTCATTTCTATTCTATATAAAGCTATACATAAATCTTAAGTTGAACACGTTGCAGAGTACAACGATCATGTGCTCCATCAATAAGTAATCACAAGAAATCATTTTTTACAAATTCAGACAGACTTCAGTCCCATTTGAGATCGAGCAAATTGCCTCACTTGCGACATAATCGACTGGCCATTTACCTCGGAGTCGTATTGCCACATCGGGACGTGCCCGCACGCCATTCGATATTTCCTACGCCAGAACTATTCTATCCTTAACCACATTGTCCGGCACGACCACTAAAGTTAAATTTATGTTAAGAGGCGCTCACGACGCCATAAAGACGGACCACCTGTGTGAATGAATTCCTTGTAGCGCGCCATACAACAAGCACTTGCATCTCCTTGTCTTCCTTACATTATAGGCAAGGTTCATTAAATATCATTATCTTCTTAATTTGTTCTACTCTTTTCAGAAAATACTTTCTCTACCTTGCATAAGGAAACTTGGAAGAACTTTAAAGCTGATCCGTAAACAGCTTCGAAAGAAACAAAATTTTCACTTTTCAAAATCAGACTCCGATGGGTTGATCTAATTGATACCCATAATAGTAACGATGATTATTTTCTTTCAGTTGATAATCATTATTTAGATGTTTAGTTACTTAATCACTGAATATATCAGGCAATTAATAGCGTTATATTAGTACATTTTTCATTTATACCTGTTGTGATTTTATGCCCGTATAGGCCTATGTATTTTTTGTATTTGAATTTGTACTTTTATTCCGTTTTCTTACACATATTTCCTTTCTGCATTTATAATTTTGTATTTATGTTTCTCATACTGTGGTAGGGAAGGGCTTCAGGTCTTCATTTCACCACATGAAGTAAATAAATAAATAAATAAATAAATAAATAAATAAATAAATAAATAAGTGAATGAATAAATAAATGAGCGAATGAATAATTAAATGAGCGAATGAATAAATAAATGAGTGAATGAATAAATAAATGAGTGAATGAATAAATAAATGAGTGAATGAATAAATAAATGAGTAAATGAATAAATAAATGAGTAAATAAATGAATAAATAAATGAGTAAATAAATAAATAAATGAGTAAACAAATAAATAAATAATTAAATGAGTAAACAAATAAATAAATAAATAATTAAATGAGTAAAAAATAAATAAATGAGTAAACAAATAAATAAATAAATAAATGAGTAATAAATAAATAAATTCGTAAATAAATAAATGAATAAAGGAGTAAATAAATAGATAAATAAATAACTAAATAAATAAATAAACGAGTGAATAAATAAATAAATAAATAAATAAATAAATAAATAGAGTAAATAAATGAATAAATGAGTAAATAAATAAATAATGAAGTAAATAATAAAATAATTAAGTAAATAATAAAATAATTAAGTAAATAATTAAATAAATAATTAAATAATTAAATAAATAAATAAGTGAGTGAGTGAGTGAGTGAATGCTATAGGTATTTCCTTATTAAAAAAAAATGAATATTACCCCCCTTTCATAGCACTAAATATTTTTTTCAATTGAAATTACATTGAGCATTTTCTCTATAGTGTTGAGGAACAAGTACTCATATTTCGAAAGTTACTCTTATTACTTTTACAACCCATATTTATTAATTACACTTTTTCATGTTTTCATGAATACTGCCACCTCTCAAAAGTTAGAATGCTTTCTTTTTTAACACTCTGTATAATTTCTATGTATTATTATGAAATAAAACATAAAAAACAAAGTCCCCACGGTGGTCTCGCGGCTAGAACGCCTGACTTATAATCCTGTGGACCCGAATTCGATCCCCGGAGTATCCCCGATTTATAATTTGTGTTGGGCAAGACCGTGGTCTAGGTAACACAGGGGTTTTCTCCGGGAAGCTCCGGTTCTCCTGTGGCATCCCAACAAATCTCCTTACTTATCTCATTGCGGGTATAGTGTAGACCAGCCTTCAATGGCGCACCCTGGACAACGACTCTTCGGTAAATTAGTCTACACAACTGACTTCACATGGGTGAATGACGTAAGTCAAGTACCCGCCATTGGTTAAAAATAACATCAAGAACAAAGAAAAATAATAATTAAAATGAAGTTGGAATATAATCCAATCACATTTGGGGTAATGTTTCAGAATTAAGTGATTTTGAACACGCCATGTTTCCTAGAGTCCACGAAAAATAGAATAACAACTTATTGGGATTTGTAATTAAAGCTAATCTACATGACTTCCTTAGAAAGGCGTACATAATGTAATCAGGAATTGAAAAATAACGACACTGCTCTGAATGAGGTTTTCTTGCAAAGAAATTTTGTATGGCCTTAATCCTGCCACATTAAATAACTAAATAAACAAATAACTAAATTTCTAAATTTCTAAATAAATAAATAAATAAATAAATAACTAAATAAATAACTAAATAAATAAATAAATAAAACAAATAAATGTCTAAATTAATAACTAAATAACTAAATCTATACAAATAATAAGTCTGTAGCCGAAATTTTTCTGGTAATTTTCGATTTTCCAAAAATAATTGGTCCTAACATATATAATTAACCACACTGAAACCGAAAATCGCATTTTTGAAATTTTTGTTTGTATGTCTGTCTGTATGTTTGTTAACTTTTCACGCGATAATGGCTTAACCGATTTATATGAAAATTGGAATATAAATTAAGTTCGTTGTAACTTAGATTTTAGGCTATATGGCATTTAAAATACTTTATTTAAAAGGGGGGTTATAAGGGGGCCTGAATTAAATAAATCGAAATATCTCGCTTATTATTGATTTTTGTGAAAAATATTACATAACGAAAGGTTCTTTAAAAATGATTTTCGATAAGTTTTATTCTTTACAAAATTTTGATAGGACTGATATTTAATGAGATAAATGAGTTTTAATATCAAAATAACGCCATCTAAGACGGTGCAATGAAATAACAAATGACTTCGTTTATAAGGGGCCTTGGGCAACAATAATCGAAAAAGGGGCCTTGGACAGCAACAATCGAAAGCTATTAAATTATTCCTATGCACAGAAAATTTGATAGGCTTTTTTGTACATCCGTTTTCTGTATTTCTTAAAATAATATTTATGTACACACTCATTTTAATCTCAGAGAATTAATGAACAACGAGAGTGTATTGATTTAGTATGCAGTAATAGTACGTTAGCTTAGCAATCCATTATTTTATAATTCAAATTTTAACTATGCTCAATTGAATCGTGTTAAAAAAAAATAAAATAGACTATATATGCAATAAATGCAATGCAAAAAAAAATTGGGTAATGAGCCAAGCAGATTATGTTGCGCTGTTGTAAAGATTGTTGCTTCTGAGATTCAAGAGCCTCCACAACAAATTAAAAACTTTCTTATCGGAGTACATCCGTTATCAACGCACTTTTTATATAATATAATATAATATAATATAATATAATATAATATAATATAATATAATATAATATAATATAATATAATATAATATAGTATAATATAATAATAAATATGTAGCCGAAAATTTTCTGGTAATTTTCCCTTTTCCAAAGATAATTGGTGTTAACATGTATAATTATTCATCCTGAGACCGAAAATCGCTTTTTTGAAATTTTTGTTTGTATGTCTGTCTGTCTAGATGTTTGTTACCTTTTCACGCGATAATGGCTGAACGGATTTCGATGAAAATTGAAATATAAGTTAAGTTCGTTGTAATTTAGATTTTAGGTTATATGGCATTCAAAATACTTCATTTAACGGGCCTGAATTAAATCGAAATATCTCGCTTATGATTGCTTTTTTGTGAAAAATGTTACATAACAAAAGTTTCTTTAAAAATGATTTCCAATAAGTTATATTCTATGCAAAATTTGGTAGGTCTGATAGACTTTTAAAATAATAATACAATACGTTTTCACCGCCGCCTCAGATTGTACGTTGTTGTTCCTGCAGTAATTCCCATGTGCAAAATATAAAATTTTTGAGTAGGAAGACAAACCACATTTATTCATTCCATGGCAATGGTACATAGGAGATCGTGAATTCTTACATTTTCGAAAGAAAGAAATATAATTACATATCACTGTTTATGCTGTATCACTATTTAAGTTATTTGAAGGTTTCAGAACCATAGTGGGCCAAGCGCCATTTACTGAAGACGTAGAAAACAAGGGTTAAAGTTAAGTTATCATAATTCAATGGAACCATATAGCAAGTAATATAAAGTATACACAATAAAACTAAATGATATGTCAATCTTCATTAAACTATAGTTGCGTGTAATAACAAATAAGAAACAAGTTAAAGGAATTGTCATTGCACCAAATGAGTGGTCTCTGGACCAAAATGATCGCAATTTAATTATTTAAATACAATTTCAATTAAGTAACATATTAAACGATTTATCCTTCTAACAAACACGAATGTTCCCTGGATCAAACGTCCTATTTTAATTACGAAATTACTTTATATTTATTTCTAACAGGTGCAGCGGAGCGCACGGGTACGGCTAGTAATTAAATAAATAACTAAATAAATAACTAAATAACTAACTAAATAACTAAATAAATAACTAAATAACTAAATAAATAACTAAATAAATAACAAAATAAATAAATAAATAACTAAATAAATAACTAAATAAATAAATAACTAACTAAATAAATAATTAAATAACTAAATAAATAATGAAATAAATAATTAAATAAATAATTAAAAAACTAAATAAATAATTCAATAACTAAATAAATAACTAACTATAAATAATGAAATAAATAATTAAATAACTAAATAAATAAATAATGGAGCAATGGTTCAGTAAAACAGTAACTACCTCGCAACCAGTCTTTGGATAAAATATTTCACTAGGTCTGTCTGATTAAACTGATTTAACTGAGGTTCTGCCTTACTGTGAAGGAATATTTGTTATGAAATTGTTGAATAACTTATTCCTGAAGCTGACATTCTTTCCTTTACCGATATTCCAACATAAATCAAGTCCATTTTTCAACATTAAGTGCACGAGGACGTAAACAAAATTTCTTTTTAGAACAGAATGTAAAATAAAATTAAGTAGGGGGAGGGTAGTATGGTAACTGACGCCATCGACTTCCCAAACCGTAAGAGACACGTAACACTTTGTTATAAAGACGTTTTCAAAATGCATCAACCGATATACAAAATTGATGACATCCTCTCCTTTTTTAGAGAAATAAAAGAGCGCTGCATACAGATATACATTACCCTGCTAATACACTAGTGAGGCTCTAGGAGCTCAAAGAATAAAAAATCAGCTTTCACAATTCCACCATCTATCCCATGTTTAAGCAACCAGAAAATCTGACGAGAGTCGCTAAGTTTGTACGCGGTGTAGTCACGTGACTGTGTGTGCGTTAACGAAAAGGACATCAAGAGTATTTGAATAGTTAAAGAGGGCCTAGGATCTTGCAGGGTTGCCTATGTGTAACTTTTATGCATATAAATCTCTGTATGTATAAAGGAGTTCTCTGTAATATAGGACCAGGAAAAAAAGACAAACATCGGAGAAAACAAAAACGATTTTCTAGTGCCTCAAAAATTCTTAGCAGTCAGAAATAGCTAAGCGCAGATTTTCTATGTCGGAATATCTGTGTTCAAATCAAGATGAATTCAAATCCTGTCTTACTTGGACAGAAATATTGTTGGGAAAAAGTTATTCGTCGAACACCCATTCCCCTTTTGGGAATTCCAACATTTATCGATTAGTCGATTAGTAGTGGTAGTAGCGGTCGTGGTGGTGATAGTAGTAGTAGTAGTAGTAGTAGTAGTAGTAGTACTAATAGCAGTAGTAGTAGTAGTAGTACTAATAGCAGTAGTAGTAGTAGTAGTAGTAGTAGCAGTATTAGTAGTAGTAGTAGTAGCAGCAGTAGTAGCAGTAGTAGTAGTAGTAATAGTAGCAGTAGCAGTAGTAGCAGTAGTAGTAGTAGTAATAGTACTAATAGCAGTAGTAGTAGTAGTAGTAGTACTAATAGCAGTAGTAGTAGTAGTAGCAGTATTAGTAGTAGTAGTAGTAGCAGCAGTAGTAGCAGTAGTAGTAGCAGTAGCAGTAGTAGTAATAGTAGCAGTAGCAGTAGCAGTAGTAGCAGTAGTAGTAGTAGTAGTAATAGTACTAATAGCAGTAGTAGTAGTAGCAGTATTAGTAGTAGTAGCAGTAGTAGTAGTAGTAGTAGTAGTAGTAGTAGCAGTATTAGTAGTAGTAGCAGTATTAGTAGTAGTAGTAGTAGCAGTAGTATTAGTAGTAGTAGCAGTATTAGTAGTAGTAGTAGTAGCAGTAGTAGTAGCAGTAGTAATAGTAGCAGTATTAGTAGCAGTAGCAGTATTAGTAGCAGTAGTAGTAGTTGTAGTAGAAGTATTAGTACCAGTAGTAGAAGTAGTAGTAGTAGTAGCAGTATTTGTAGTAGTAGTAGCAGTATTAGTAGTAGTAGTAGCAGTAATAGTAGTAGTAGTAGCAGTAATAGTAGTAGTAGTAGCAGTAGTAGTAGTAGTAGTAGTAGTAGTAGTAGTAGTAGTAGTAGTAGTAGTAGTAGTAGTAGTTTAAATCTCATCGCACAGACAGAGTGCTTGGACTACAATATAAATAAGAAAAAAGATTATACAAAACATAATTATAATAATAATAATAATAATAATAATAATAATAATAATAATAATATTTTTTTTATATCCACACAACTCACATGAGCTGACAAGAAGCCAGAACTCAATTATGAGTGCACACAAATGCTGTGTGACTTAAATTGTGGCTTCCTGTTAACGTACCTCCAGTAGCGAATGGTGTCGTATATAGTTCCTGGGGTAGCTCAGTCGGAAGGGCGTTCGCGCGCTAAGCGAATAGTCCCGGGATCGATACCCGGCCTCGGGACAATTTTTCCTTGAAATTATTCAAACCTGCTTTACAGGGAGCTACTACCTGAAAGCCAGATTTGCATAATAATAATAATAATAATAATAATAATAATAATAATAATAATAATAATGATAATAATAATAATAATAATAATAATAATAATAACCATAATAATAATAATAATAATAATAATAATAATCTTCATAATCATCATCATGATGACGTACATTCACCTTTCTTGACTCACCACGCAACAATGTTGAAAGAACGATTAATTTTCCTAAGTTCCATAATGGTACTATTTTTAATCAAGGCAAAAGTAAACAATCAGTAATGCTAATTTTAAATACAATCTTTTATTTGTAAGTATAATTTTATAGTCATCTTCTAAGATTTTATTTTATAATTGATAATCAATGGCGCTTAAATATTACATTTTATTTTTGAAACAATATTCATATTTAATTAATTATATGTATTTGCTATTAATTTCCGGATCCTCGTGGTCATCCTTAATTAAGGCCCGACGAGTTATTTCTCTCTCTCTCTCTCTCTCGGTTTCATACGTTACTGCTTAGTAACACTGTCCATTGTTTAATATGTAAATCAGACACAAGTTAAAATTTCAAAAGATGAAATAATAATTAGGTGTACGTCGGTCTGTACCCTTCAGGGTGTATGACATTTTGTACAAATCGTTTATTAATTGATTGTTTCAGACACAATATTAAACAAAGCTGCTTACTGTGTGGAATGCCCTACTGGAGAAGATCAGGGACGAGAAACTAATGAACTATCAATATAACACATCAACACGTCTCGACATGTAAGTTAACATCAGGGTTAGCCTAATAGACGCTGAACTATTTATTAATGTAAATCAGACACAACTTAAAATTTGAAAAAATTAAATCATAATTATAATGTATGTCCATCTGTACCTTTCAGGGTATAGCACATTTTTACAAAACTTTTATTAATTGATTGTTTCAGACACAATATTAAACAAAGCTGCTTACTGTGTGGAAAGCCCTACTGGAGAAGATCAGACACGAGAAACTAATGAACTATCAATATAACACATCAACACGTCTCGACATGTAAGTTAACATCAGGGTTAGCCTAATAGACGCTGAACTATTTATTAATGTAAATCAGACACAACTTAAAATTTGAAAAAATTAAATAACAATTTAAATGTACGTCCATCTATATATATATATATATATATATATATATATATATATATATATATATATATATTAATGTATTTTATTAATGAATTGTATTCTCATAGATATGAAACAAAAGGTATGAATTCTTTAAGATTGTTTAAACCAAAATGCAACACTGTTCCAGTATTTAATCATAGTAGTAATTTAGGCCCAAGAATATATAACAAATTTATATTTAAATATCCTAACCTTGTCAATTCTAATAGTTCTAGTATTAAATTTAAAAAGTCATGTACGGATTTTATAAAAATTGAAAAATTGTGAATTTAAATTTATATAGTATAATTGCACAGCAGACATAAGGCAAATGGTATTGTATAATTATTAACTTCAATTCAGGAATCCGCCCCTGAGCACGAGTTCTACTCTTTCACGGGCGAGCTAAAGTTTTACTGTATATATTATATTTTGTGTTACAATTATTAGCAAAATAATTAAATAAATAAATAAATAAATAAATAAATAAATAAATAAATAAATAAATAAATCTGTACCCTTCAGGGTGTATGACATTTTAACAAAACGTTTATTAATTAATTGTTTCAGGTACAATGATAAACGAAAGTACTTATCGTTTGGACAGCCCTATTGGAGAAGAACATACACGTAGCACGAATGAGCTAACAATTTCACACATTAACACGTCTCGACATGTAAGTTAACAACAGGGTTAGCTTAATAGCCGCTGAACTATTTATTAATGAAAATCAGGCACAACTTAAAATATGAAAAAATTAAATAATAATTTAAATATACGTCGGTCTGTACCCTTCAGAGTGTATGAAATTTTTACAAAACGTTTATTAAATGATTGTTTCAGATACAATGATACACGAAAGTACTTATCGTGTGGAAAGCCCTATTGAAGAAGAACACACACGTAGAATGAATGCACTATCAATATAACACATCAACAAGCCTGGACAAGTAAGTTACCAGCAGGATTAGCTTAACAGCCGCTGAACTATTAATTACTACATATACTATAGTCGCGACGCTGTTATTCCCGGCGTGACTCCTCCTCTTTGCTTACGTCTTAGAAAGTCAAGGCTCTATAAAGTCTAGATAGGTAGTATCGTTCGCCATTTTGGTTCTTTCGTTGCCGAGCTACCAGACGAGGGATCTATTTGTCACACTGTTAAGCATTATCATGTCGTAGCTCCTATGATAATAAATCAAACGCACAGTAATTGAGCAAATAATTGAGCGGCAAATAACGTCCTCGTGTTCTTTCTGCGAACGCCAACGAAAGACCCAAAATGGCGGGCGATTATATTTTAAGTATTTGTGCAGCCTTAGGAAATGCTTTACATCGTCATCAGCGAATCACAAGACACACACGTTTAAATGTAGCCAACCTGCAACGTGATTGGGTGCCGGAAATTAGAGCGACGGGACTATAACAAGTGTATTTTCTTTAGATTACTTCTACTTATTTACAAGGAATTCGATTGTGCCTTGGAATAATTAGCACTAAAATGATGATCAATATGTAGGATAATTATTTCGCAGACGAGATGGACAGCGCTAAAGAGAGCAAGCACAGGAGCGCAAAAGACAATAAGCATAGGAACACAGAAGACAGAAAGTAGAGGAGCGCAAAAGAGTGGAAGCAGAAGAGTACGAAAGAATGGTAATAGAGGAGTGCAAAAGAGAGTAAGCAATAAGCACAAAAGACAGGGAATAAAGGAGCGCAAAAGAGTGGCACCAGAAGGACGCAAATGAGAGGCAGCAAAGGGGAGCAAAAGAGAGGCAGAAGAAGAGAACAAAAGAGGGGAAGCAGAAGAGCGCGAAAGAAGGCAGCATGGTGGCACAAAAGGGAGGCAGCTTAAGATCGCAAAAGACTGCCAGTATGGTGGTACAAAAGGGAGGCAGCATGGTGGCACAAAAGGGAGGCAGCTTAAGATCGCAAAAGAGTGGCAGCATGGTGGTACAAAAGGGAGGCACTTAAGATCGCAAAAGAGAGGCAGCATGGTGGCACAAAGGAGAGGCAGCAGAAGATCGCAAAAGAGAGGCAGCATGGTGGCACAAAGGAGAGGCAGCAAAAGATGGCAAAAGAGAGGCAGCATGGTGGTACAAAAGGGAGGCAGCTTAAGATTGCAAAAGAGAGGCAGCATGGTGGTACTAAAGGGAGGCAGCATGTTGGTACAAAAGTGAGGCAGCATAAGATCGCAAAAGAGAGGCAGCATGGTGGCACAAAGGGAGGCAGCATAAGATCGCAAAAGAGTGGCAGCATGGTGGTACAAAAGGGAGGCAGCATGGTGGCACATAGGAGAGGCAGCATAAGATCGCAAAAGAGAGGCAGCATGGTAGTACAAAGGAGAGGCAGCATAAGATCGCAAAAGAGAGGCAGCATGGTGGTACAAAAGGGAGCCAGCATAAGATCGCAAAAGACAGAGGAAGCATGGTGGCACAAAGGAGAGGCAACATAAGATCACAAAAGAGAGGCAGCATGGTGGTACAAAAGGGAGGCAGCATAAGATCGCAAAAGAGAGGCAGCATGGTAGCACAAAGGAGAGGCAGCATAAGATCGCAAAAGAGAGGCAGCATGGCGGTACAAAAGGGAGGCAGCATAAGATCACAAAAGAGAGGCAGCATGGTGGTACAAAAGGGAGGCAGCATAAGATCGCAAAAGAGAGGCAGCATGGTGGTACAAAAGGGAGGCAGCATAAGATCACAAAAGAGAGGCAGCATGTGGCACAAATGAGAGGCAGTATAAGATCGCAAAAGAGAGGCAGCATGGTGGTACAAAAGGGAGGCAGCAGAAGATCGCAAAAGAGAGGCAGCATGGTGGTACAAAATGGAGGCAGCATAAGATCGCAAAAGACAGAGGCATTATGGTGGCACAAAGAAGAGGCAACATAAGATCACAAAAGAGAGGCAGTATGGTGGTACAAAAGGGAGGCAGCATAAGATCGCAAAAGAGAGGCAGCATGGTAGCACAAAGGAGAGGCAGCATAAGATCGCAAAAGAGAGGCAGCATGGCGGTACAAAAGGGAGGCAGGATAAGATCACAAAAGAGAGGCAGCATGGTGGTACAAAAGGGAGGCAGCATAAGATCGCAAAAGAGAGGCAGCATGGTGGTACAAAAGGGAGGCAGCATAAGATCACAAAAGAGAGGCAGCATGTGGTACAAATGAGAGGCAGCAAAATATCGCAAAAGAGAGGCAGCATGGTGGTACAAAAGGGAGGCAGCATAAGATCGTAAAAGAGAGGCAGCATGGTGGTACAAAAGGGAGGCAGCATAAGATCACAAAGGAGAGGCAGCATGTGGCACAAATGAGAGGCAGCATAAGATCGCAAAAGAGAGGCAGCATGGTGGTACAAAAGGGAGGCAGCAGAAGATCGCAAAAGAGAGGCAGCATGGTGGTACAAAAGGGAGGCAGCATAAGATCGCAAAAGACAGAGGCAGCATGGTGGCACAAAGGAGAGGCAACATAAGATCACAAAAGAGAGGCAGTATGGTGGTACAAAATGGAGGCAGCATAAGATCGCAAAAGAGAGGCAGCATGGTAGCACAAAGGAGAGGCAACATAAGATCGCAAAAGAGAGGCAGCATGGCGGTACAAAAGGGAGGCAGCATAAGATCACAAAAGAGAGGCAGCATGGTGGTACAAAAGGGAGGCAGCATAAGATCGCAAAAGAGAGGCAGCATGGTAGCACAAAGGAGAGGCAGCATAAGATCGCAAAAGAGAGGCAGCATGGCGGTACAAAAGGGAGGCAGCATAAGATCACAAAAGAGAGGCAGCATGGTGGTACAAAAGGGAGGCAGCATAAGATCGCAAAAGAGAGGCAGCATGGTGGTACAAAAGGGAGGCAGCATAAGATCACAAAAGAGAGGCAGCATGTGGCACAAATGAGAGGCAGCAAAAGATCGCAAAAGAGAGGCAACATGGTGGTACAAAAGGGAGGCAGCATAAGATCGCAAAAGAGAGGCAGCATGGTGGTACAAAAGGGAGGCAGCATAAGATCACAAAAGAGAGGCAGCATGTGGCACAAATGAGAGGCAGCATAAGATCGCAAAAGAGAGGCAGCATGGTGGTACGAAAGGGAGGCAGCAGAAGATCGCAAAAGAGAGGCAGCATAAGATCGCAAAGGACAGAGGCAGCATAAGATCGCAAAAGAGAGGCAGCATGGTGGTACAAAAGGGAGGCAGCATAAGATCGCAAAAGAGAGGCAGCATAAGATCGCAAAAGACAGAGGCAGCATATGATCGCAAAAGACAGAGGCAGCATAAGATCGCAAAAGACAGAGGCAGCATACGATCGCAAAAGACAGAGGCAGCATAAGATCGCAAAAGACAGAGGCAGCATAAGATCGCAAAAGACAGAGGCAGCATAAGATCGCAAAAGAGAGGCAGCATAATATCGCCAAAGAGAGGCAGCATAAGATCGCAAAAGAGAGGCAGCATAAGATCGCAAAAGACAGAGGCAGCATAAGATCGCAAAAGACAGAGGCAGCATAAGATCGCAAAGACAGAGGCAGCATAAGATCGCAAAAGATAGAGGCAGCATAAGATCGCAAAAGACAGAGGCAGCATAAGATCGCAAAGACAGAGGCAGCATAAGATCGCAAAAACAGAGGCAGCATAAGATCGCAAAGACAGAGGCAGCATAAGATCGCAAAAGATAGAGGCAGCATAAGATCGCAAAAGACAGAGGCAGCATAAGATCGCAAAGACAGAGGCAGCATAAAATCGCAAAAGAGAGGAAGCATGAGATCGCAAAAGACAGAGGGAGCATAAGATCGCAAAGACAGAGGCAGCATAAGATCGCAAAGACAGAGGCAGCATAAGATCGCAAAAGATAGAGGCAGCATAAGATCGCAAAAGACAGAGGCAGCATAAGATCGCAAAGACAGAGGCAGCATAAGATCGCAAAAGAGAGGAAGCATGAGATCGCAAAAGACAGAGGCAGCATAAGATCGCAAACGAGAAGCAGCATAAGATCGCAAAAGACAGAGGCAGCATAAGATCGCAAAAGAGAAGCAGCATAAGATCGCAAAAGAGAGGCAGCATAAGATCGCAAAGACAGAGGCAACATAAGATCGCAAAGACAGAGGCAGCATATGATCGCAAAAGAGAGGCAGCATAAGATCGCAAAAGAGAAGCTGCATAAGATCGCAAAAGACAGAGGCAGCATGGTACAAAAGGGAGGCAACATAAAATCGCAAAATAGAGGCAGAAGAAGATCGCAAAAAATAGGCATCAGAGGGGCAGCAGAAAATCGCAGAAGAGGAGAATCACAAATTATTATACGCATTTCAATTTCTTACGTCTGAATTATTAAATGCATGTAATAAATTAATAAAGCAATATTAGTGTCAACTAACTCTATCTTTTCTAACAATAAATGAGAAATGTGAACCTATTTCTACACATTTCTTATTCAAGGAGTAGCGTTTGTGTTCATAGATTCAGAAGAGAATGGTTCTATGCCAGATAGGACAAAGTTCTTTTCTTTTATAGTGATTGTATGTAAACTTTGTACCGAGTATTATACAGGGACATCATTTTATTTTTACTACAATTTTTATTGTACCTGAGTTTTTTTTGTACTTCACTCCCACTCCTTCTATTAATGAAGTTCAACCGTCCTCCACACAGATCCAAGACCGCATATACAGTCATAGTAGCCTTACGGCCATAGTAAACGGTACGTTCCAAAAATATGTTCGCGTTTTCCAGTGACGAAAGAGCTTTCAATATTGCACCATTTTCCATTTGCCTACGTCGTATCCCGGTTTTCCCCACCTGCTTCTATTCGCCTCTCTGTAAATACTAGTGGGTGGGCTGTCTTAGCTCTTTACTGAAAACATTAATTTCTGTTAGGATTGGACGTTTACGTAATATTATAAAACTGTTTAAAATAACTTAAATAAAAGGGCCTCGTTAAGTAATTAACTGTCGTGATTTCCTCCCTTTTCTACGTCGCTGCGACGTAACCACTTGGACGGACAGTAGATAATATGTCTGAGTAATTTTATGTTTTCGGATCGGGCAGAAGTGAAGATTGAATTTACAGTACGTAAGGTCTCTTTTATAGAGTAGGTAGAGAATTATTTCAACATGAGTTACATTAGAACTGAAACCTGTATCGAAATGAACGCCACCATTTTCAAAAATATTTTTAAATATCCATACTATGATTATTATTTTTCAATTTAACTTCATTCTCTATAGTGTACGCTAATGTGCCATAGACAGTATAATATACACTGCATAATGAATACGTCCGCATGGAAAGCTCAGTTCGTGAGTAAAAACACTCATTGTTAATACTGTACTGTATTTTGATTAAACAAAAACCTAATGAAAATTATCAAACTCAAAATCGCAATATTTCCTAGTTTACGTAAATGGATGAACTACTTTTCTTCCCTCCTATACCCTGTAAAGTGATTTTTTTGTATATTACGCCAGTATCATCGAACTCCAGTCGTGGAAGGAGGTAGCAAACTGTGTTTCCGGTTCTTAATCGTTGATCCAAAGGTATAGCCACGTTAGTATTAGAAATGTTAGTACAAACAAAATGATGTCCCTGTATATCGTGTTCAGCTGCATTCTTGTGTCATGCTGACGATACTACCTCATTCAGATTTCAGGAAAGGTGACTATGAACTCCTTCATACTTACTATTCCGAGTCGAAAAGCGAATAAAATCAGTACCAACATTCACAGAAACGTTACTTAGTGTTTTACGAGCTGCTTCAGAGGAGTGAAGTTAAATACGTGCGTTATGACGAATTAGGAACGTTATTATATGTTAGTAGTCTAGCTATTTCTGCTGAAAGACTTAATAAGTAAACATATTGAGGTAAATAAAGTGTTCATATGTTACTAGCCATTTAATCTGAACTAACATAAATTCTTACAGATTAGCTGTATGAGTCAAGAATGATAACACCACACACACACACACACACACACAAAAAAACACACACACAAAAAAACACACACACAAAAAAACACACACACAAAAAAACACACACACACAAAAAACACAAAAACATACAAAAACACACACACACACACAAACAAAAACAAACACACACACAAACAAAAACAAACACACACACAAACAAAAACAAACACACACACAAAAACAAAAACAAACACACACACAAAAACAAAAACAAACACACACAAAAAAACAAAAACAAACAGACACAAAAAAAAACAAAAACAAACACACACAAAAAAACAAAAACAAACACACACAAAAAAAAACAAAAACAAACACACACACTAAAACAAACACACACACAAAAACAAAAACAAACACACACACTAAAACAAACACACACACACAAACAAAAACAAACACACACACAAAAACAAAAACAAACACACACACAAAAACAAAAACAAACACACACACAAAAAAACAAAAACAAACACACACAAAAAAACAAAAACAAACACACACACTAAAACAAACACACACACTAAAACAAACACACACACAAAAACAAACACACACACAAAAACAAACACACACACAAAAACAAAAATAAACACACACACAAAAACAAAAACAAACACACACACAAAAACAAAAACAAACACACACACAAAAAACAAAAACAAACACACACACAAAAAACAAAAACAAACACACACACACAAACAAAAACAAACACACACACAAAAACAAAAACAAACACACACACAAAAACAAAAACAAACACACACACAAAAAAACAAAAACAAACACACACACAAAAAAACAAAAACAAACACACACACAAAAAAACAAAAACAAACACACACACTAAAACAAACACACACACAAAAACAAAAACAAACACACACACTAAAACAAACACACACACAAACAAAAACAAACACACACACTAAAACAAAAACAAAAACACACACAAAAACAAAAACAAACACACACAAAAACAAAAACAAACACACACACAAAAAATAAAAACAAACACACACACAAAAAACAAAAACAAACACACACAATAAAACAAACACACACACAAAAACAAACACACACACAAAAACAAACACACACACAAAAACAAACACACACACAAAAACAAACACACACAAAAACAAAAACAAACACACACACAAAAACAAAAACACACACAAAAACAAACACACACAAAAACAAAAACAAACACACACACAAAAACAAACACACACACAAAAACAAAAACAAACACACACAAAAACAAAAACAAACACAAACACACACACAAACACAAAAACAAACACACACAAACACACAAAAATAAACACACAAAAACAAACACACACAAACACACAAAAAAAAACAAAAGCAAAAAAAAACAAAAACAAAAACGAAAACAAAACAAAAACATACACACACACTGCACTTTTAAAGCTAATCACCTGCAACCAATTCTATTTAATGTCCACCACTTTACTCTCACTTTGATGTGAACAGTTCTTTATTATGGCTTGAGATTGTGTCAGTGGAACAAACGAATGAAGTTATAAAATACCTCGTACCACTTTTGCTTGTTGGTACCTTGAGTAGTATATAATACTGCAATATTATTTCACAAACATTCTTCACCCTAACCCCGTCTCACTTACAATCAATTCAGGATTGTATATTAGGGAATGAGATAATAACTAATCTCAAAGAAAGAAATCCTAAGCGTTGGAGTTTAATTTACTGAGAGGAGAGTTCGGAGTGAAAACTTCAGTTTCAATGGGATAAATATATGTTTTCTATTCCATTCTAAAATCAGAGCAGTAAACGATGTTTCATACAGAAACAATGAAATACAAGATAAAAACTGTGTAAGTATTTCTCAAAAAGACTCTAGGGGATTCAAAACAGAAATTTCCGCTCTTCAAATCTGGTTCCTTCTATACGATCCCTTTAATATTACGATTCGTGCATAACATTATGTTCTTGGATAATATTTTGTTTGAAAAAGTCGAAATCTATCATTTTAAGACATTCATAGAAAAAATTACACTGAAAGAAAGCTTCTTTTTGCGGTAACACTGGGTGAACATCATTTTGCGCCTACTATGCCAGGTAAGAATATGTGGGTTTCTGCCAGAAAGAAACTATGTGTACAGGCTGTTTCCGAGGTGGTGTTACAAATTTTCAGAAATGATGGCGAAGGGCACATGTATCAATTTGAGATAAGGAACCATGGTCCGGAAATGACTGAGTCGAAAGTTATAAGCAAAAATACTTGTGTGGAAATGGAATTGTAATTTGGCACCACGTGCCCTCCTTCCCTTAACTTTTGGAAAAATGATATGGGCCGGATGTCTCCTACGTGGGTACTTGTCCCGATACAATCTGTGAGGTTGTCTACTATTCCCATTGGTTTATCCGTATTCAAAAATCAGGTCTACTTATTTCACTCTCGTGTACTCCTTCATTTCACTAGGACTGATCGACTGGACACTGCAACTTGTACACATACACTGCTGTCTACAGACGTGCATATCAGGACCGACCATGTCCGTTACACATTACGCTATCTGCATTGTTTTAGTGTAGTTTCTTGTCCCCAACCCTCAAACAGCGCACTGAATGGAATACTGTAAGTAGACAACGTAAACAACGTCAGATGAATACAGTATGTGTAATATGTATAGATAGATACACATAATTAAGGTGTACTGAGGAATAAAATTATTTAATTTCCACACAACAATTTTTGTTTGTAACTTTCGACTCGGTCATTTCCGGACCAGGGTTCCTTATCTCAAATTGAATCATGTGCCCTTCGCCATCATCCCAGAAAGTTTGTAACACCACCTCGGAAACATCCTGTATAACTCGGAGTTTCGGATGTCATGTTACGATGGCACAGTAGCGGTACATCTGGATGCCACATTTCCTGGTCGCTGGATTGAAAGTTGAGGACCTATTCCATGACCTTCGAGATCACCCGACCTAAATGTACCTACTTGATTATTTCGTATGGGGATCTTCTAAACCTCTTGTGTACAGTATGAGACCTCAGTGTACATGGACATGGAATTTATTTCCGGCATTGTAGTCGCCTGTGATGTGATTCGAACACGCCAAGGATTTGAAAGAGTGTGGCAGAATCTCGCACACCGATTTCATGCTTGCATTGAGGTTGATGGCCGTAATTTTGAGCAACTGTTGTGTGGTAAAATAGGTACGTTAATTCACATTTGTCAATGATATGGTAAGTAACAACTACAAATTCCAACTGAAGTGAACGGGATTCGAACTCGGTACACCGGAAGGAATGCAGACCTGACGATCTAGCAGAACCGCTAAGAATTATTTTATATGTAACTTCATCCATTCTGAGAGTCCAAACATAGATTTATATTTTTAGTATGTATAGTGTTTAACTCTGAAAATGAATAATAATAATATAACCGGGGAAGGAGGAGTTTGGTTCAACGACGCGTAAAAAGTCGCCAGGATTCCCATCTCATCTGTATCCCATTGTAACAGCGGTACACACCATTTAATAATTTTGTAGCGAACAAAGACAACGCGAAGAAACTTAAAATATATTTCGCATTAAGACTCTTTTCGTCCGACGAAGATTCTTTAGCATGCAAAGTGACCACATTGTTTTTATAAACTGGTATTGTTTTTTGATAGAAACGAAGAAATAACCGTAAGTAAATAAAGAAAGCAGCGAAAACTTCGATTCTGTACTTTTACGACTTTATCTAAATTAAAAATTCATAAATGTAGTGAAAATTAATAGGTTTTAACTCCTTCTTCGTAGCTTTATATATACAGGGCTTTCATTTCAAATCTTCCGAGTCTAAATAACTATTTAATTACTTACTTACTGGCTTTTAAGGAACCCGGATGTTCATTGCCGCCCTCACATAAGCCCGCCATTGGTCCCTATCCTGTGCAAGATTAATCCAGTCTCTATCATCATATCCCACCTCCCTCAAATCCATTTTAATATTATCTTCCCATCTACGTCTCGGCCTCCCCAAAGGTCTTTTTCCCTCCGGCCGGCCCCCCAATAAACACTCTATATGCATTTCTGGATTCGCCCATATGTGCTATATGCCCTGCCCATCTCAAACGTCTTAAATTAATGTTCCTAATTATGTTAGATGAAGAATACAATGCGTGCAGTTCTGTGTTGTGTGACTTTCTCCATTCTCCTGTAACTTCATCCCTCTTAGTTCCAAATGTTTTCCTAAGCACCTTATTCTCAAACAGCCTTGACTTATGTTCCTCTCTCAAAGTGAGAGTCCAAGTTTCACAACCATATAGAACAACCAGTAATATTTATTCTGTGTTCAATTTCCTCCCGAGTATCATTTATATTTGTTACTGTTGCTCCCAGGTATTTTAATTTTTCCACCTCTTCAAAGAATAAATTTCCAATTTTTATATTTCCACTTCGTACATTTTTTTCCCAAGTACCAAATCTCAAAAACTTATTCCTTTGCTGTGGTCATGCCAGAGAATCAGTCCCATTTCGAGGCTTATTTGAAGGTTTCGTAATAACTATTTATTTCTATTAAATTAAATTTAAACAAAAACACGTCAATTTAGATATAGAGAGGAAGTTTAAAATCGGTGTGAATTGAATTTTAAGTTTCACTTCTTCACCTTCTTTTGAACTTTGAAATGGTTTCCCTATATTATGATACTTAAATCTGAAATAATATGCTATAGTTTATACATCTCATTCATTTGGTCTCCCATCTTTTGTTTTCTATCGTCGCCTGGCAATCTGTATTGTTGTTATTGTCGTTTAGAGCTGAAGAGAATAAAAAAAAAACACAAATATTTTTGTTGATTACAGGTTATTTCATGTAGTAATACAATAGTGATATGCGTTACAAGAGCGGTATGCTGAAGTTTTCATGTTCGACGAAAAGTTTGAAAAAGGGAAACGTAGATGAACTTTTTTAATTTCCGAGACTTGAAAGAAAACATACCGCTCGTTTATCATACATTATTTTGTGCGAAGATCGTTTATTATATACCTAAAAGAGGAATTTCTAATTAGTTGCAATGAAATCTCCATCTTGGTTTCTGTTCGATGACTGCAAATTTGCAAAACAAAAATATCTATCTTCAACATTATCGCTTTAAAATGTTTTCTGTGTTTACTATACTCCAGCAGGCCGTGATATACGTCTGTCTTTTTTTTCTCCCTAGTCTATGATGAGTCTGGAATCTTGTTGATTTTTTCACGGCTTCCTTAATGTTACTTGCATCACGAATGCAGTAACGTTAGTGGAGTTTTAGAGTTTACTTGATTTTTGCAAATATTTAAAAAACAATAATTAACAGTGCAATTTAGATGAAATTGCAGTGGTAAATTTCCAATTTATGATTATTACTATATTGAACGTCTCTAAAAATAATATGTTTAAAGCCTAAAGCGAAAACCAAACAAATACGGACGATCTCGCACAAAATAATATTAAGGAATATTATGGTTGTGTATTATAAACGTACTCTTTAAAAATTTAAAACAGGATAGAGGATAATAAAAGTCTAAGTTTGGATTTACGTTATTTATGAATGGTTTTCATAATATGACAATGCTATGTAGAAGTAGGTTTTCCAGACGTCTCGTAAAATACGGAATTGTCCCGTTTTTCGCTAATGTGTCCCGTTGTTCCGAGAAAAGTCTTCGGGACAGCTTTCCGTCCCATATTTTAGAGTTATAAACTGAGGAAAAAACGGGAAAGTTACAATGTATATTCTATATTACAAATTACTTCATCATTGCAGATGACTGTAGATGTATTTTAAAGTTAGGCTGATATATTTAATAATTTTTACTTGTGATAATGAAAGGTATTAAATGATGTAGAGATATTGGCAGAGATAAAAGAGCTGAATAAATGAATGAACTGTTTTAGAAAACGCACTCTTCCTGTCAATGACTCGTACACCGCGGAAGTAAATGGAGTGTATCATTTCTATTTTATTAGTTTGTGTAATGAAGTGGTGGCCACTTGACAGGTCTGTAGTGATGGGCATGAGTCGGTACTCCAGGAGGAGGTTATCATGTATTGTTACGGACCAACGCTGGATGTATGCTAGTAGCTAAGTGCCGCACGTTAGATGGAAATGGAGTTTTGGGACTTCAAGTAAGGGAGGGATAGCGGGGAGAGGGAAAAAGAACTGCGCGTGCGGTGAAATCAGGGGTGTCATCCCTATATATCACTTATTTACGAAAACAAATCGTACTAAGTCGTTCGAAAGAGCATATTATCTTTGCTCGAGTAACATGTGCAATAATGCAGTGATAGTAGCGGAAGTAATAATAATAATAATAATAATAATAATAATAATAATAATAATAATAATAATATCACCTCTGAGATTCTAGCTGATATCGATCGTCCAGTTCAAAAGTGTGACAACTCAAAAATTGCCGTTTTTTAGTTATTTATACTACTGAAAGCCTCTTTCTGAGCCCTTTCCGAATCAATATTGAGATAAGTCATATTAGAACCATATAGAAAAAAAACTAAATAAACTGCTTTAGAAGTAATTATAACTATGGACTTTACTAATTCATTATTAGTACATTTCGAAATGTATTAATAATGAACTGGTAGATTGTGATAAACTCGTCCTGAATACCGACTCATTTCTAATTGTCGTGGTTATGAACCAGAACTCTGTTCCTTTCTAAGTGATTTATTTGAAACTTTCAACTGAAGATATCTCAAAACTTTTTTTTTTTTTTAGTTGTCGCACTTTTGAACTAGACGATCGATATGTACAGTAATGGCAAAAAACCGGACCGGCCCTTGTAGCTGATTTCAGAGCCTTGTTCACTCCAGGGCACGATAGACTGGCAACTAAGACAATCGTGGTTCGAATCCTACCTGGGAAGAAAACTGTTCTTTTATTCCTTATTCAAATTTATTCCCAATACTTTTCGATTGCTGTTAAAATTCATGTTCTGGGAATAATAAGTTAATTAAGTAGCAAAATATCGCTGCAATCGAAAAGTATTGGGAATAAATTTGAACAAGGAACAAAAAAAGTTTCCTTCCCAGGCAGGATTCGAACCACGAAAGTCTTAGTTACCAGTGTATCGTGCTCTGGAGTGAACAAGGCTCTGAAATCAGCTACAAGGGTCGGTCCGGTTTTTTTACTGCTACTGTACATCTATTATCAGGCAATACTCCTTACCAGACGATATGTGTCAGAGGAAGAACAATTGTTTCTATGCATATGAAGTGTGATTAGTATAAAATGTAGCTAATGGGCGATGTATGCAATTGAGGAGGAAAGGAACTGGCCACGCTATCCCGGTACTTCCTGGCCTAGTTGCCTCATAAGTGGTGCATTGTTGGTATCACTTTGAGGTTCAAACCTGTCTTCGGACAGTTAACTAAACAACAACATATTACTAGTTTTTATATTTACAATTTCAACATCTTTTGAAAGTATAAATGTTAGGTCAGATGGCTTGTTTTATTTATTTATTTATTTATTTATCTATTTATTTATTATCGTTACTTAGGTAATTATTTTGATTTATATTTAATTATTGATTTATAATTTATTTATCTTCTTTATTTATTGATTTTTAATTCAACAACTTATTTTGAAAGTATACATGTTAAGTTAGATGGTTTATTTTATTATTTATCTGCATTTACTGTTATTTATTTATTTATTTATAATTAATTTATTGCTTTCATTTATAATTCATTTTTAATTATAAAAATTATTTTCAAATTATAAATGTTAGGTTACATGGCTTGTTTTATTTATTTATTATTTATTTCTATTAATTTTATTTATTTACTTATAATTATTTATCACTTTTTATTTATTATTTACTTCTAATAATTTATTTAGTCCCGCGCCGTGGCGTCGCGGTCTAAGGCATCCTGCCTAGGACTCGCGTTACGGAATGCGCGCTGGTTCGAGTCCTCATGGGGGAAGAAATTTTCTCATGAAATTTCGGCCAGTGCCCGGTGCCCACCCAGCATCGTGATGCACTTGGGGATCTACGATAGGTAGTGAAATCCGGTTGCGAATACCAGCTATAATGGCTG
The DNA here is from genome assembly GCF_040183065.1 of Periplaneta americana. Taxonomy (NCBI): domain Eukaryota; kingdom Metazoa; phylum Arthropoda; class Insecta; order Blattodea; family Blattidae; genus Periplaneta; species Periplaneta americana. The sequence continues at coordinate 22,412,283 of NC_091122.1, read as the reverse complement.
GGGGGGATCATCGTTCTAACCACACGATACCTCCATTCTGGTTGGATGATCGTCCACCTCTGCTTCGGCATGTGGGCGTGAGGCCAGCAGCCGGCTGGTCGGTCTAGGCCCTTCACGGGCTGTAGCGCCACGGATTATTATTATTAATTTATTTATCATCTATTTATATATTTATTTGTTTATAATGGACCATAGCCCCAATTACAATATGCAGTATAAATAGTCCTCCAGCTTAGGAGTTGGGTGAAGGGCTAACAACCCTTCACCATAAAAAACAGCTCGTTACGAAACTATACAATACGAAATGCATATAGAATGTTAATTGGAAGGCCGAAGGGAAAAAGACCTTTGGGGAGGCCGAAACGTACATGGGAGGATAACATTAAAAAGATTTGAGGGAGGTAGGATATGATGATAGAGACTGGATCAATCTTGCAAGGATAGGGACCGATGGCGGGCTTTTGTGAGGGCGGCAATGAACCTTCGGGTTCCTTAAAAGCCATTTGTAAGTAACTCTACCACAAGGGACACACATCTTTACTTCCTTCCTGAAGGATGTCATGCTAAGAATTTTATTGCCTTTTAAAATTCATCGCCCTTAACCAGGTTGAATAATCCAGCAACTACAGTAAACAAGAGAACTTCGAGAAGAATTGAGAACTTTTCAAAGACATGACAGGGTTAAGGTGGTGATAGAATAGCAGCGACCGTATGTAAATGACAAGGGAAATCTACAGGGTGGTTCAAGAGGAAAGTATCATAGATTGAGGGGTGATAGTATGTGCGATTCTGAAGGAAAAATATACAAGGTGGTGCATAAGTAGGTATACAGTAATACACAAGGTGGTGCATAAGTAGGTATACAGTAATACAATATAGTTTTATTAAGTACAAATGAGGATTTCAATCGATAACGGATCGAACAGGCAGTTAAATTCATGTCGATTTGTAACTACAAGTGGTATATAATCCTCATTTGTACTTAATAACATATTATATTACTGTATCCCTACATATGCACCCCTGTATAAATATAAAAGTCTTATTCTAAATAGTTTCCTAAAAACAGCTATTTGAAAATAACACGAATGAGTCCTTTTTCTTTCTCCGCATAACTGCTTGCATTGATTTCATAACCATCTCATTGGTCCACTTATTTTAAACAACCGTCTTAACTAACCACTGTATTTGAGTTCCTGAAAAATGTGTTACCAGAATACTTCTTCGGCAACACAGTCTGGTATGTACTTCAAATTAGAGCCCCTGAACATTGCAGCTGGCCACTAATTCAGTACCTCAACGAAATCTATCCAGGGCGTTGGATCGGTCGCGGTGGTCTTGGCCATCGAGGTCACCCGACCTAACATCATTGGATTATTTTTTGTGGAGTTTGCTAAAGAGCGAACCCTACAAGTGTTAAGTGGAAACAAGGGAACAATTGCTTGACAGTGTTTTAAATATTTGTGATCAAATTAATAAATATACGAACCAGCTCAATTAGCAACATAGCATCTGGCTACACGAACTGCGAAGTGCATTGATGATGACGGTGGCATTTTTTAATCATGTTATTTTAAGAGAAATGGAAATTGAGTACAGCATACAGGCAACGATCTTTTAATTTAATATTACCGGCACTGTTCCCGTTCCTCATGGTTTCGATTTATTTTCTACAAAACCGTTGAGAATAAGATGCATGTTTATACAATGATTATCTTTTAGAATCACTTATAACATTATCCTTCAATGTATGTCCATTTCCTCCTGGATCACCCTGTATATATTCGAAGCAAACGTGCCTGTTAATGGCGTGGTATAACACTTGCAAGACTTTCCTCTCATCGAACCAAGGCAGGCAAGCCATCGACTATACCAACATCCATGTAAACAAGATAAAAATAAAACCATATCAAACTATCCATATTCATAATTATTATTTCAAATTCAACAAACATTTTTATCCAAAGGTAAAACATATTGATTCAGTTACAAAACGTCCAAGTACAAAATTTGTACGCCCCTGACTACGAGAGGACGGGATGTTGATGGTCCATGCTGGATATAGAAAGATTTCTGTATTAGCCCATAAAATTCGAGGTTTTTTTAAACATCCAGAAAAAAATAATAAAAGAGTTTTATCGTTGTGGCCGTTAGGAGGCAGTGCTGTCGTTTCGGAATATGGTTCCTGCTTCCGGTATTTTTCGGATGGTTCGGTCCGTGACAAATGACGATCAAGTATGGAAGTTATTTTTCCATCCCTTTTTTCTTATTCTAAACGGATGCAAGAAGGGAGAAAGTGGGAGGAGGTGGAGGAGGGGGGGGGACTAAAGAGATGCAAGGGCGGAAGTTTTAAGAGCGAACGCTAAGTTTTGTATTGTTGTCCTCGATGTCAGTCAACGAATGACGATGTTTCTTACGGAAAGGGAAGCATCTTATGTAGAACTTCACAATATAAATTAGACATTCTGACAATAACATATGTCAAGTCGCACACAAATAATTTGGCGTTTAGAAATGTATCACTTATGGTACAGATATTGATGTATTGTAATTCTTAGCTCTATGTACATCTTAGTTGTAAAATTAGATGTCGATACCCGTTGTGTAACCTACAAAAACTCTAAAGGACACTGGGTAGTTATAGGGATGCTTCGAATGCTTTTAATTTAGAAAATATTTTAAATCTTTCTTTATTTTAGTTTTTTTTTACTTTGTTATTTAACGACGAATTAGCAACTACTAGGTTATTTAGCGTCGATGAAATTGATGATAGTGAGATGGTATTTGGCGAGATGAGGCCCGACATTTGCCTTACAGATGGGAAAAACCTCGGAAAATACCCAAGCAAGTAATTAGCCCAAGTTCGTATCGAATCCCACTTCCGATCGAAACTTCGGATCAGCAGGGAGACGCGGTACCGACTGAGCTACATCGGTGTTTTAAACCTTTCTATTTAATACTACTAAACATAGTAATACAATTAAATAAAATTTTGTTAAAATGTGAAGCAATTGGGTGGGTGGATGGTTGGCTGGATGGATGTATTGTTTGGTTGATGGATAGATGTATGAAAGGATGGATACTTGAATGAATGAAGATATGGATTGTTGATTGGTGAGTAGGTGTATGGATGATGGATGATGGATTATACATTTATTTATTTATTTATTTATTTATTTATTTATTTAATAATAACATATACATAAAAACGTTACATTAAAATACCCCGAAAGAGCAAAGCTCGTGTTCGGGGACAGTTCCGTTACATAGATACACATACTTTGTAGACAAAATACTTAAGAAAAAAGCTCACATAAAGATTGTAATAAAATTAGTAAATAATAATACTAATAATAACTGAGTGAAAAAAGAGACGATGTTTAGATTGATGGATTAATATTAAATTATTATTAGTAGTATAATTAGTGCAGGTCATGTTGACATAGTAACCAAGATAAAATAGAAAAATACACTTAGGATAGAAATAAACTTGTTTTACAATACATGGTACATAATATATATACAGGGAAGTCTGTCATATAAATTTTTTAATTCTGGATCTGAAAATTTCATTGCTTAAAGTAGTCAATTCTGGATGAAATTTTATTATCGAATTATATAGCCGTGGACCATAATTTGTACCGTGTAGTAAAGCAGCAGATGTGAAATATTTAGGTTCAACTAATTTAAGAATTTCATTTCGTCTCGTATTATGAGCATGTGGCTGAGCTACAAATTTCGTTCTATTTTTATGATAGAATTTCATTAAAGAGTATTCATAAATTTGGTCAATTCTAAAAACATTCAATTCAGAATGGATCAAATTTGTTGGATAATCCAGTCGCCTTTTCAAACAAATTTTGATTATACGTTTTTGCAACATAATTAGAGGAAAAAGAGCAGTTTTTGTAATGCCTCCCCATCCAATTATACCATATTGGATAACAGATTCAACTAGAGCCAAATAAACCAAACGTAATACGTGAGTAGGCAAGTAATGGCGAAGGTTTACAAATTTGTAAATTGTTTTACGTATTCTGTTACATAAAAAGGTGATTTGTCTATCCCATTTCAAGTGCTGATCAACAATAATTCCCAGGTATTTCACATCTACAGATTCTTTCAGGCAAGGGCATTTACAGGTTGTAGAGAGTTTACAAAATGAGTTGTGGATTATTAATTTTAAATGAGAAAGTGATTTCAATTTGTTCAATCCAGAGACTGTTAAAGAAAATGGCACCAAAGTAGTTTTAGTTATATTTAGAGATAGCAAATTTGCATCAAGCCAGTTTTTGATAAAATTTATACCTACATTGGCATGTTTATAAGTGTCCTCCCAAGTTAAACCACTGAAAATCACCACCGTATCATCAGCGTAAGAATAACAGGAGCCATTATGTACTTTCAAATCAATGTTTAATAAATCATTAATATATATTAAAAATAGAATAGGACCTAAAATTGTTCCCTGAGGGACACCTATATCAATATTTACATTTTCACTGATATTATCATCAATTTTGGTTACCTGAGTTCTTTTGTTTAAGTATGATTGAAATAACTTATGCGCAATACCCCTGACTCCTATATCAAATAATTTGTCCAGAAGTAAACGATGGTTCACCGTGTCAAAAGCTTTCCTTAAATCTAAGAAAATCCCTAAACATTTAGAACCGTTATCCAACTCCTGCATAATTTTACCAGTGACTTCAATAATTGCGTCATCCGTAGATAATTTATTTCTGAAACCATACTGATGTTTGGAGAGAATTTCATTTTTCTCTAAGTAATTTACTAATCTGTTTTTTAAACATTTTTCTAATATCTTTGAGAAGCTAGAGAGCAAGGATATAGGTCTATAGTTATTCAGACTTTTTCTTTCCCCTGACTTATGGACCGGTACAACTACAGCATTTTTCAGAGATTCTGGGAAAACTCCTTGGGTGAGACATAGATTGAATACATAAACAAGCGGTTTTAATATATGTTTAATGATAATCTTTAATGTGTTATTTGTAATTTTGTCGATTCCCGGTGAGACATTATTTTTTAAGGATTTAACAATATTATAAATTTCTTCTTCGGTTACTGGTGATAAAAACATGGAGGAAGATGCGTGCTTATTATGGCCACTGCAATAATTTTTCGTGTTAAATGCCGATTTGTTGATGTTCGATGCAATGCTATGTCCTACTTTTGAGAAATATTTATTAAATTCATTAGCTATGTCTTTTTTGTTTTTAAATATTTCTCCCTCTTCATTTAAAATCTCTGATATGATACTATTTTGGTTCACATTTACGTCTGTGGCTTCATTAATAGTTTGCCAAAATTTCCTAGGATTATTTCGATACTTCTGAAATTGAGATTGATAATACTGAGTTTTCATGTTTCTTATAATAAGAGTTAAAGTATTTCTGTATTTTTTGTAATAATTTATTAGATTTATATTATCAGGTTCTTTTCTAATATTTCTGGCTAATTTGTCTCTTATACGGATTGACTTAATGATACCTGTGGTGATCCAGGGTTTTATTTTTCTTAATTTAGAAGATACTTTAAAGTAAGATACATCTGTGCTTATGTCTATATAATTAGATATTAAATTTTGGAATACTTGAAAGCACAATTCAGCATTTTCACAGTTAAGCACGGAATCCCAATTTTCTTTTTCTATAAGCGAAATTAGCTTATTGTAATTTATGTTTCTTTTTATATGGAGAGGATACTGAGATGTATTAGAGTTTTTAATTCCAATTTCGAATAATGCAATAACTGCATAGTGGTCGGTAATAGCACTACACAAAACAGCAGGTACAAATTTCCAGTTACTCTTTGTTTTAAAAAATATGTGATCAAGGCAAGACTTAGAATCAGGCCGAGTGATAGAGTGTAAAAATTTGACAAAACCATATTCGTGTAAGATATTCATGTACCTATTGCCAGTACTGTCTAATTTGTCTTCTAGAATTTGTATGTTAATGTCTCCAACAATGATTTGATTGCTTGTGTCTTTAGAATTAAACAAAAATAGTTCAAAATTGTCTAAAAATTCATTTATACAATTGTTTGGGGATCTATATATCGCCACAATGGAGAATGGAGTATTATTACATATAAAATTAAGATGAATAGAATTACATTGTGGGATATCTACATGTACTATTGTGACATCAATATTATTTTTGCAGTAGACAACTAAACTATCGCATTTATTATATTTATTCGTTTTGACAAACTTTTTATAACCTGGTAAATCATAGCCAGAGTCATGATTTAACCAAGCCTCCGTCAATATAATGAAGTCGAAAGGATTATTAAAATTTTGCATAGTGGCACAGAATTCCAGGAAATGTTTATTTAAGCTGCGTATATTTAAGTGAAATAATTTAAAATCGTGTAAATTGTTACCAATGTAACTGTTGCAAGAGTTAAAGTCTTCCAAAACTGCTGTGCGAGTGTTATTATTAGCGGAATAATAATTTAGCTCATTTATTAGACAATCCATTGTTTAGAAATATTAACATTAAAAAGGATAACAAAAATCAGACAGTAAGACAATTACAATGTAATTAAGTCTTGGAAAGAATTTATCTTATAAGCAGGGCTCGTTTCATCCTTACGAATAAATACCTTGCAATCTCTCGTCCATACAAAACGGTACCCTTTCTGATTAGCTGCCTCTCTTGTTTTGTTTAGTAGGTCACGGGTGGCAATTGTCAAATGTTCACCAGCAGTCAGCCTCCCATCAGGTAGCAAAGGGTTGATCCTTTGTAGCGGAATTCCTGGGCCTTCTGGGTGTTTCCTCGCTTCTAACTTGAATTTCTGGAGCCATGTGTCTCGACTAATTCTTTTGTTGAACCTGACGACAATAGGCTTCGTCTTGCCGGGTTTTGCAGGTAGCCTATGTACAACACTTAAGTCAGCGACAAGCTCCGGTCCTCCGATGACTTCCGAAATATTTTGGACAATCATAGGAACGGATTCTTCCGGAGTTTCCGGAATCCCAAACACCAGTAGATTGTCTCTACGCGTGTACTGCTGTAGTTCATTTATTTGTTTCCACAAGAGTTCATTTTCCTTTTTTAGATCATGCACTTGCCCCTGTGTTGTTTTCAGATCTTCTTTCGTCTTACACAGCTCTTCGCTAAATGCATCAAACTTGTTTGACATGAACTGAACTGATTGCTGTAATGCACTTATCTCCAATTGTATACTTGATTTAAACTCATCAAACATTTGTTTTAGAGTAGATATTACTTTGCTGTCTCCACTCACTTCATTTCCGCTTTCACTTTCCACTTTACGGTTATTTTTTGGTCCCCCCATTGTAAAAGATTTCGCTGGAATACTGGGAGCAGCACAAGAAAACACGTCCACTCTCAACTACGGTCTGACTTATGAATGAATTGGTTGGTTGGTGGATGGATGGAAGAATAGATGAATGAATGGACGGATTGTTTTGTTGATAGGTGGTTGTTTGAAAAATGAATGAATGAATGGTGGTTGTTTGAAAAATGAATGAATGAATGAATGAATGAATGAATGGATTGGTTGGTTGGTGGATGGATGGAAGAATAGATGAATGAATGGATGGATTGTTTTGTTGATAGGTGGTTGTTTGAAAAATGAATGAATGAATGAATGAATGGTGGTTGTTTGAAAAATTAATTAATGAATGAATAATGAATGAATGATGAATGAATGGATTGGTTGGTTGGTGGATGGATGGAAGAATAGATGAATGAATGGATGGATTGTTTTGTTGATAGGTGGTTGTTTGAAAAATAAATGAATGAATGAATGAATGAATGAATGAATGAATGAATGAATGAATGAATGAATGAATGAATGAATGAATGGATTGGTTGGTTGGTGGATGGATGGAAGAATAGATTAATGAATGGATGGATTGTTTTGTTGGTAGGTGGTTGTTTGAAGAATGAATGAATGAATGAATGAATGAATGAATGAATGAATGAATGAATGAATGAATGAATGAATGAAGAAATGGATTGTTTAGTTGTGTGATGTAGTTTATGCTGTGGGCAATTTTATTGTTTATAGTGGCTGTACTGTTTACTTTATTTTTCCTGAACGTACCCTGATCTTCTCCTCCGCTGATTGGAGGAACGACACGCACCGCCGGCCTCGGCTTGGAGACCGAGCGAATGTTCAGTTGGTGAGAGAATTCGACGCAGTTACGACTTGAAGAGAGAAACGGGCAGTCTCCCGTCTCTGCTGAGATAGTCAACTCATCGTATTACGTGGTTCTGGTGGTCAAGGTGACCCCGCTGATTTGGATAGCTGCGACTATCGTCTGTGTGGTATAATTCATCGGTGGAACATCGTTTGGATATCATCGCTTTACAGACTAAGGGATGGTCTGTTTCATTCTCAGCATTCCTGAGTTTCATATTCTATACTACGAGGGATCATCGACGTCCATAAGCCTACAGGGAAGTTCTCTGGGGTCGTTACGCCATTAACGTATATAACGGCTTACTTGGTTACCGTGTGCTTTCCATGGATTTGAACTTTGATTCAGCTAAAGGTTGGAGACTACAACTTTATATGTCTTATTTGAGCCGAGTCTATTCAGACTTTATTTTCAATGAGTGTTCAGTTTACTCTGTTACACATCGCCTTTCTTACATTCAGTTTAATGGCAGACATTAATTTTCTCTCTTTCATTATCTCACTACTTTATATTGTTATTAGATCTATAATTCTTTGTTTTTGTATTTTTACTTTAATTTATCTCTCTCAGTTTGTTAATATTAAATTGTTATAATTATCATGGTACTTATATTATTTGTGAAAGGCAACCAAAAATACCTAAAGTTACGATCCTTTCTCCTTTCCTGGGTTTTACTCAGGCACGCTGATACAACAGTTCGTGGTGAATGGATGGATGGATGGAAGAATAGATGAATGAATGGATGAATTTTTTTGTTGGTAGGTGGTTGTTTGAAAAATGAAAGAATGAATGGTTTTAAGTTTATTAATAATTAACGGTTCGTTATGGTGTTTGTGATTTATTGCTTGTGGAAACAATGGCGAATTATCAGCGACAAAGTTTCAGCGATAGATTTCTGTGATTGGCCGAAATCAAAATAATTTTTACACTCCACTGGTAAATTGGCACACGAAGGAAATAGATCACCGAAATATTTTAGTCGATATTGAATAAATATTATTTACCGAATATTAATACACAGATATATCTCTGAATTAAACCCTCTAGATTACAATTGAGTTTTCTTCCAGCCTCCACACAAATCAATTAACTAATATTACATTCTGAGACACTGAAGGAACGCGAGAACACAATGGAATCTTCTTCATCATTGATGGAGATTTAGACATCTTAATACCTCCACTTCTTTCAAAGCAAAAATAATAATCACATTCATTTTACACAGCAGAATATTTCGTAATATCCCGAACGCGGTAGGAGTACGAAGATTCGCTTCGCTAGAGTTTATAATCCCTTCTTTGAGAATCAGACTTCAATAGTGTTGATATTGTGATCTATTGTTACGTCAGAGAACAATACAGACTCCATAAGCGGCCTTCTTTCAGATGTTCCGAGCCCCTTAATCCGCCTCGTTAAAAAAGGAGAGGGAAAGATGGAAACTGAAATCAAGATTTCGTTTTACAATTTTTTATTAAAATGGTGATAAACTCAATTCAAGGACAGAGAAACTAAATATAAGCGAAATAATCCCTCTATACAAGCTATTGAAGCTTTCTTAGATATTTTAACTTGTTAAGGAACGTGGAGATGACATGTCTTGTCCTCACCTGTGGAGTAACGGTCAGCGCGTCTGGCTGCGAAATCAGGCGGCCCGGGTTCGAATCCCGGTCGGGGCAAGTTACCTGGTTGAGGTTTTTTCCGGGGGTTTCCCTCAACACAATACGAGAAAATGCTGGGTAACTTTCGGTGCTGGACCCCGGACTCATTTCACCGCCATTATCACCTTATTTCATTCAGACGCTAAATAACCTAGATGTTGATACAGCGTCGTAAAATAACCCAATTAAAAAACATGAAATAACTCAAATGAAGTGTACGTTTACATCATTCTATTCTATCGTATAGCAATATGAGAGTATAAATATAGAAAGAGAAACTACACGAAATATTTCTCAAGGCTATGGTAATCCAATTGCACATTTCTATAATGACTTGAAAGACACACACAAATGCTGCTGATATTACGGTGTTGTTACCAGAAGAGGAGACGATAATAAGGAATATGCTACTGGAGCGAAATGACAGCTGTGAGCAGTATGGGATGAAGATAAATGCAAATAAGACGAAGAGCATGATCATAGGAAAACAATAAAGAAGGTAAACTTGCGAATTCTGAATGAGGCAGTAGAGCAAGTGAACAGCTTCAAATACTTGTAGTGTATAATAGATAGTAACAAGAGCTACTGCCAGGACATTAAACTGAGATTAGCATGGCAAAGGAGGCTTTTAATATAAAAAGGAGCATCTTCTGCGGACCTCTGAAAAAAGAACTAAGGAAGAGGCTAATGAAGTGCTTTGTATGACGTGTAGCATTGTATGGCGCAGAAACACAGACATTACAGCGAAGCGAAGAGAACCAAATAGAAGCATTTAAAATGAGGATATGCAGAAGAATGGAGCGTGTTAAATGGCCAGACAGAATAGGAAATGAAGCTATGTTGGAAAGAGTGAGTGAAGAAAGAATGATGCTGAAACTGATCAGGAAGAGGAAAAGGAATCGTTTGGGTCAATGGCTGAGAAGAAACTGCCTACTGAAGAATGCACTGGAAGGAATGATGAACGGAAGAAAACTTCGGGACAGAAGAAGTTATCAGAGATGATAGACAACATTAAGATAGCCTTTGTGTGTGGATCATATGCGGAGACTAAGAGGAAGGAATAAAATAGAACACTGGAGAATGTTGACGTTACAGTAAAAGACCTGCCCTTGGACAGAACACTATGCACGAATAATGGAACTATTATTATCATTATCTTTATAATTATTATTATAACTACTACTCCTACTATTATTATTATTATTATTATTATTATTATTATTATTATTATTATTATTATTATTTTGCGAAGTACCAACGAATATTAAACAGAGTTAAATAGTCCCAATCCCTTGTATTTTGTGTCAGCAAAAAGCATGTTGTCTGGTGTATCAGTGGGAAGCTGGAATATTTCCTTCAATGTGGTTTTATTGAGAACATCGACATCACAAAAAAAATTGGCTGGTATTTTATTCAGTGGTGTTGTCAAATTGATAAATATTAATAATATTAATAATACGATCATGTGACTTGTATAAAGTACCATATTAACTCTTTCCGTTCGAATGAGTCCATTTGGTCTTTACCGATAGAGTGCAGGATCCGGCAGTTCCTTGGCCAGCAGTTATTAAGAAGAGGATTGCTTTTTTTTTTTTTTTGCTTCTCCATGGTGTCTCTATGACTCAGTGCACTCATAATTGTGGAAAATCATAAAAAAATTCAGGTCAGAAAGGGTTAAAAAAGTGGACTTCGTCACTTACACAGTGTAATTACTCACAAAATTAAACGAGTCTTATCTCTTGTATCATAAATGACAATTCTTAAATAATTCAACTAATATTTACGTAACTGTGCTTCTAACCAAAAAATGGTTCAGACAAAAATTTTTCAGCTTACTCAATCCACAACATGAATATTCTCTCATATACAATTTGAAAATACAAACAATTTTTTTTTGTGCAAAAAATTAATTGGCTGCCTCCGTGGTCTGTTGGTCGGCATCCTGACTTCCAGATCCGGAGGTCCCGGGTTCGGACCCCGGGTTCGGCTCTCGGTGAATTTTTCTTGAAGAAGAATTCCCTGCGTGTCTAGAGTCTGGAAATTTGTATGAATGTGAGTGTGATTGTGAGTGTGCCGGGTTAATATTAATTAACCAATCAACACATTTATAAAAATACATCAGGACTGTCGCTGGGCAGTAACCTGAATACACGTTTCAGCGTCACATTGTTGACAAGTAACTCCATCTGTTAGCACAACCATGAAGCATCTAATAGATGCTACAGAGTTACCAACAACGAAAAAAAAAGAAAAAAAATTAATTATATACAAAATGGTACTTCTGAATGAAGTCTTGCGACAGACAGCTTCGATGCTACTTACCTATTAGAGTTCTACGAAATGTTTATTTGGCCATTATTCAGTCTATCATTCAATATGGTATAATTGTTTGGGGTGGAAGTACAAAAATTAATCTTAGTCCGTTAAATTTACTAAAATTTGTTTGAAGAAACGTTTCGATTATCAAACTAAATTAATTTATTCTGAATTTAATGTATTTAATATTGAACAAATTTATAAGTATACGCTGTTAAAATTTTATCATAAAAATCGTAATAAGTTTGTATTACAGACACACAATTATGACACAAGACGAAATATTAATTCAACATTAGTAGAACCTAAATATCTCACATCTGCTGTCTAAAGCATAGCATAAATTTTGGCCATCGGTTGTACAATGCTTTAACTAAATTACACCCAGAACTTCTAACATGTAACCCACCAACATATAACAAGAAAATTAGAAACGTGTTAATATCTTCAATTTGATTAAATAAATTTATAGCCTATGTGTATGAATTCATCAACCTATATTAAATTTGTATTCTATAATTTTGAAATATATATTAGTCCTACTTTTCACGTGCGATATTATTCTTCTCTAGTGTAAATATTATATTATATAATTCCATTGCAGCTGTAATTATATTTAGTTCCTATTTTATTTTACTTATTTATTTATATTATTATTTTTTATTTTAATATTATATCTGAACTGCGACCGAGCACGAGCGCTGCTCATTCGGTCTCAAATTTTGTTAATACTACTGTATCTTCTTTTTATATTGCTTGTACTTTATTTGTATTTCTCTTTGTTTGTTTTGTAATTATATTTCTTTATTCTGTATATTTGAATTTAAATAAATAAATAAAATAAATAAGGAAATGTTTGCTTCAAAAATGTATACAAACATTATGTGATTATACTGTGGAAGACTATTAGACGAAATTAGAAAAGTGAATGTACTACTTTCCAGTGAAAACCTTCCTTTTCTCTGGGTGAATAAGTAAGTGTATTTTCATAAATAATTTCTTGCCACGAAAAGAAAACTAAAAGGCCGCCTAAACAGATACTGTACTTTTTTATCGCCAGTGTTTCATTAATGACAGAGCTGTGAAAATAGTTCCTTGCATTCTGGAAGAGCAGCCCGAAATTCAAGCGTGCCAGAGAAGTTGCCGATACTCAAGGCGCTTCATTGTTGAACAGGACTTCAAAGAGAATATGGGTGAACAAAACACGTCGATAAAAAAATTCTTGTTTATAATGAAAAATCTCAAGGAAATTGAATCCTATAAGAATGAAATAAATATAAGCTACAGATTTATTAATTACAGAACGGAAAAGACAATATCTATTCAGACATTACCGCTTATAATCTATTTCTCTTATTTTATATTGTGAATGATAAAGCCGTTAAAGTTTTATTTCCTCAAAAATACAATAGAATACATTAACTTAATTATACAAAACACGGAAATGAAAAGCTGCAACAAATTAAATCTAATTCAAATCTGTGATTGTACAAGATAAAGAATGAAGACATCATTATCTTTTTAAGATGAGTCTCAGAAGTCCTATATTACCAAGTGTTAAGTTTATTTATCTTACATACAGAAGGCGCTATATTTTGGAACAACAGTAACAATTATAAATGGTATTCGGTAGGAAATTAAACGCAGAATAAAAATGGGAAATGCCCGTTATTATTCGGTTGAGAAGCTTTTTTTTGTCATCCAGTCTGCTCTCACAAACTTTTATACCAAAATAATTTGGAGATTGCCAGAATATAACATGAAATTTGTTTTAAAAATTCACAACGAAGTCAGCAATGGTAGTCATCAACATTACCGCCAATTTATAAAACAAATATTCAGTTACAAATCACGCCGAACCACAATATTTTATACCAAATAGTTCGAGATATATTTATGTTTTTACGGTATCTATAGTGGTCTTTATTTCATCGTCCTTAGCAACCTAAACAATGGCTTTAATCGCAGCAATGAATTAAAAGTTTTTAATTCATTGCTGTGAACTGAAAACTATTTCCATGGCAACCAACACATTAGCAACCATAAAATCCATACATGCATTTATAACTTCTTCACAAACAACACATTACAAAGAAAAGGCGTACAATTTAAAATAAAATTTAGATACCATTAATGAAATTTACTTTACTGGAAGCAAGTAAAGAGTTAGGATTGGAAGTAAATCCCGAAAAGACAAAGTATATAATTATGACTCGTGACGGAAATATTGTACGAAATGGGAATATAAAAATTGGAAATTTATCCTTTGAAGAGGTGGAGAAGTTCAAATATCTTGGAGCAACAGTAACAAGTAAAAATGGTACTCGGGAGGAATTTAAACACAGAATAAATATGGGAAATGACTTATTATTCGGTTGAGAAGCTTCTATCTTCCAATCTGCTGTCAAAAAATCTGAAAGTTAGAATTTATAAAACAGTTATATTACCGGTTGTTCTGTATGGTTCTGAAACTTGGACTCTACTTTGTGAGAGGAACAGAGGTTATGTGTGTTTGAGAATAAGGTGCTTAGGAAAACATTTGGGTCTAAAAGGGATGAAGTTACAGGAGAATGGAGAAAGTTACACAACACAGAACTGCACGCATTGTATTCTTCACCTGCCATAATTAGGAACATTAAATCCAGACGTTTGAGATGGGCAGGGCATGTATCACGTATGGGCGAATACAGAAATGCTTATAGAGTGTTAGTTGGAAGGCCGGAGAGGAAAAAAACCTTTAGGGAGGCCGAGACGTAGATGGGAAGATAATATTAAAATGGATTTGAGGGAGGTGGGATATGATGATGGAGAATGGATTAATCTTGCTCAGGATAGGGACCAATGGCGGGCTTATGTGAGGGCGGCAATGAACCTTCGGGTTCCTTAAAAGCCAGTAATCAAATAAGTAAGTAATGAAATTTACATACGAGTACCAGTAATGGATAAAATATTGTAGTCTATAGCTCGGGCGTGGGTTCGATTCCCGCTTAAGGCTATTAACTGATTGAGATTTTTCAGAGATTTCTTCTTACCATATGGCAAATACCAGGTAATCTATAGCGAATCCTCAGCCTCATTTCACCAAACACCATCTCGTTATCACCAAGCTCATCGACGCTAAATAACTGAGTAGTTGATAGAGCGCCGTTTAATAACCAATTTTTTTTTCAGGAAATGCTATGAATTTAAAAATATATATTTTTTTTTTTAATACTTCAGAGTATGAAATATTTTAAGAAAGTTTATTAAGCAAATTTATTGAATTTAATGCTTCATTGTTATAGTTCAGCAATTAATCAAGAGGTTCTACACATTTTTACGTGTCAGTAAAAAGTGCGGGCGTAGTTTTTAAGGTGAAATATTTTTGCTTCTGTTAACGAGGGGCGTAATAAAAAAGGGCAAGCTGCATTCCTGCCTTGTTTAAATTATTACTAACCTACGTGAAAATACTCGTAACCTTCTGTCGAAATGATTTCGATTGTCTGGTGTAATGTATGCACACTGCAGGAGGCTTAGAAAACGTCTAGCTTTATTAGGCCCTATCAAAGTGGATGCCACTTCCAGACAACCATTTTAGAAAATATACAAAATTACGAAAAGTTAGCTGGAGGGAGATGCTGGGTGAGATACTATCCATTTCGCAAATGTTAACCCCGTTCTCTCTGCGTATTATTCATCTACATTGCAAGGAAATACATTGCAATGAACTGGTATGTCACAAAAACTTAGCTTTGGGTTGACACAAAGACCTAAGTTTTATTTTATTGGTACTGAGACAGAGCAAAGTAAATTTATAACATCCAAAACGATTTATATGGAAAAAACTGAAGTTAAATAACTTCGTAGAAACAATTTTCTTAATACAACTAAAATGAAAAATTTACGAAGAATCTCACAGAAAGAAAGCAACTTTATAAAATAGTAAATTAAGAGATAGGATCCCTGTAATTTTATAAAGTCTGCCGCAGTGAAGTAATGGTTGGATGTCTCACCGTGAAACGAGTGGACCCGGGTTCAAATCCTTGTTGGGTGAAGTTACCTGGTAGAGGATTTTCCTGGGTTTTTCCTCAATTAATTAAGGCCTGGTTTTATAAATACAGTTAAACTAAAGATTATGTTAAACCTAAGTTAAACCTAACCACGAGTTTAACTCAACGTGCCGTATTACAGAGTTTCGGTTAAGTTAAGTCGTCGTGGAATACGATTGGTATTACTGCTAGGAAAAAAAAGAAGAACATCGCAAGTGTTTAATTATATTATTGATTTAAAATAGCCGACGCTCGTGGAGAATATTCATCAAGAAAAATCTTTGTTCTTCGATATCAGAGAGATTATCATAAAAAAACCTGAAGAGGACCAATACCGCGTACTTCAGTATGCTTGTCAGACTTAACCTCAATAGTTTCTTAACGCTGGCTCCAACATTATACTCCTAAACACAATGCAACCAAACTGAACCTTGCATGACAATCCGCGACTAAATCCATAAGGAATCAACTGAGTAATGAAGTAATAATATTAGTGTGCGTATTTTATGTGTTGTCTACAATATTTATGAAACAGAATTCAGTCAAACAAAATTATTTTTACGAGTCTAGTAAAATTAGATAATATTATTAGTGTGTTTATAAATTAGGCACCATAGTAAATCTTACCAGGAGACTGTCTGCCACATACAGTACAATGCGAAATAGGTTTATAGTAGATTTATGGACACCTTCGAAATCTTCCATCGTTTTCAGTATGTCTACTACCAGAGGAAAAATTGCGCAGCGTAACTAGTAACTGATGCAGAGATTCAACAGAATGTTTTCAAAAATAAAAAAGAAATCATTTATCTTTTCAAACAATCTTAAATTCAAACCCTAAAACATATATTTTTGCACTTTCTCATTTTTCTGTAGCATGTTTATCCGAGTTTCAATTTTTCGAAACAAGGTTAGGACTATAAGTCTATAGTTAGTAATACTACTCATAGTTTTCATATTAGTAGAATTTTCATATTAATTAGTTAAGTTAAATTATTGTGTTGTATTGTAAACTGGATCTCAATGGTCATCTGGATTTTAAGGCAGATGTTTCCCTTTCTTTGTGAGAAATTATTATTTCATATTTCAGGAGAAAGGGTAATAATTTTAGAGGAGTATTTCATTTGGTCTGTATTTACTATCACAACCATTTGCCTAAACAAGGATACAAAATTATTCAGCTATTGGACGGAATAATTTATTGATATAAATGAGAGATTTAAATTATTTCTTCCATCTACATCACATATTTAAAGAACCTGATGTTATATCCTTTTTTCTGGGATGTCTTCAAATATAGGGTAAAGTTGCCTAATTCCGTGATACCCCAAATCCCGTGATAAAATTTCAATTGACTGCCATGGAGTCGTGGTCTCTGACTTTTAAGTTTTTTAAATACCTAACAGATATCAGGAGATGTCTTCTTTTCAATTCTGTTAACTACCCGCCTTATGAATAGAAACAGTCGGCTGCAGTAGCTTTTGTTCAGTGAAAGGTGGTTGACCAGTAAGTTTTTCTTTCTCTTGTGATCGTTCCTGAAGAAACATTTTATATTTGAGGTAAGAATTAATAACACATTATAAAAATGATATATTACTGTAGATTATAGTCAGCTGAATGAATGTGTACGATTATTTAAACATTGTGAGACAATAACAATGCTACAGGAGGTTTCCCATTTTCGGATTTATTTTCACATTTCTCCTTCCTGGCTCACTCGACCAAGGATGCCAACGCTAAATTGTGAAAATTAATGTCTATGAAAGAAAATAGTTCGTGGAAATAATAATAACAGAAACAAGTCACACAAAACATCAATAGTTCACACCTGTGGAGTAACGGTTAGCGCGTCTGGCCGTGAAACCAGGTTGCCTGAATCGATTCCCGGTCGGGGCAAGTTACCTGATTGAGATTTTTTCGGGGTTTTCTCCCTCAACCAAATACGAGCAAATGCTGGGTAACTATCTGTGCTGGACCCCGGACTCATTTCACCGGCATTATCACCTTCATCTCATTCAGACGCTAAATAACTTGAGATGTTGATAAAGTGTCGTAAGGAAACCTACTAAAATAAAATATCATCAATTATAATTGTAATAAAATAATAGGTCATATATTTACCTCAATTACTGCTGTTGTTAGGAATATAAATAATGAGAAATAATTGTGATATAATTCAATTTATTCAAATTTAATTTTGTATTTAATTTAACTTTCAGTTTATTTTGTTTATAATATATGGGAATATATGGGAAATGCGTGTTATTATTCGGTTGAGAAGCTCTTATCATCCAGTCTGCTGTCAAAAAATCTGAAAGTTAGAATTTATAAAACAGTTATATTACCGGTTGTTCTGTATGGTTGTGAAACTTGGACTCTCACTTTGAGAGAGGAACAGAGATTAAGGGTGTTTGAGAATAAGGTGCTTAGGAAAATATTTGGGGCTAAGAGGGATGAAGTTACAGGAGAATGGAGAAAGTTACACGACACAGAACTGCACGCATTGTATTCTTCACCTGACATAATTGGGAACTTAAAATCCAGACGTTTGAGATGGGCAGGGCATGTAGCACGTATGGGCGAATCCAGAAATGCATATAGAGTGTTAGTTGGGAGACCGGATGGAAAAAGACCTTTAGGGAGGCCGAGACGTAGATAGGAAGATAATATTAAAATGGATTTGAGGGAGGTGGGGTATGATGATAGAGACTGGATTAATCTTGCACAGGATAGGGACCGATGGCGGGCTTATGTGAGGGCGGCAATGAACCTTCGGGTTCCTTAAAAGTCATTTGTAAGTAAGTAAGTATAATATATTAATATGAAGTATATATTCCTGTAGTTACACAAGTAACTTCTATGAAATTTGTTACTTAGGCCCTTTTTTCTATGTTGTAATTTCTTGCTTTATCCGTATTAAACAATATACCATGACTTTAAAGTGTCTTTCCAAATACACGTTTGTTTTCTGAGCAGTTAATGAGGATTATTTCAGTATCACGGAATTAGGAAACCACTATCACGGAATTTGGATCCCTGTCACGGATTTAGGAGCCACTGTATAACAATGAAGAATCATATATTATATACCAAACATGTGAAACTGTTGACATTGAATGTTGTAAAAACTGTAGCTAAAGATCTAAATAATGTCATTTAGGTGATAATTGAAAATTTTTATTACACTTTCGGCATAAATATAGACTTCATTAAATATGTCACGGAATTAGGCAACCTTACTCTACCATCTGCCTGAATGGGAAAATGAATCTCTTTCCAACGACGGCGATCGAACCCGGGTTTTCAGGACTTGTAGACGAAAATGCTACCAATGCAGTCACAATGGAGGAAGTGTATAATGCCTACGAGGTGTTAACTGCAGTTGCTCCATGCACATGGAACTCGCAAGTTCCCAGAGCAGAGAGAGGAACGTTTTGCCACGTAGCTAAGAATAGCCATCACAGTTGATGCGACTAATCTTAAACGGGTAGTAGGTCCGGGCGAGCTCAAGGCTAATCCTAACTCATCCTTCTATATATCTAGTTCCCAGTTTTGGTGGAACCTTAATCAGTGAGAGGAAGGGAAATGGAGAAAAAGAGGGTGAGAGAACACTGATGGGGTGGGTTGCTGGGGGTGCTTGATGAGGAGTAGGGGAGGAGGGTTTGAAGGTTTTTGGAGGAGATGGACACAACGACGAGGAACGGGGAGGGGGGGAGGGGAAAGAAGAGACATGGGGGTGCTGAGAATCATCTCTGCGAATGAATATTCATGTTCGAGTTTTCGTCTGCGGTCCATATCGAGGATAGCCCGACATCCAGATGAAATATTGTGTCCAATTCCATAACGCGACGAGCTGCAGGGACAATCAATGTGCGCATTTCCATATATCGACGCCCACTCAAGACAGCTCAAGTGTCACGGCGAATATTAATAAAAACAAATGCCGTGGATTAAAGTCTGTTTCCTAGCGACGGTCGTACACAACACTGCAATTTAAGGAAAAACAATTGAATCGGTGATTTCTGTAAGGAAATCAAGTCCACTTTTCGCCTAAAACAAGTTGAGATATACATTATTACTATACTTACTTACTTATTGGCTTTTGAGGAACCCGGAGGTTCACTGCCGCCCTCACATAAGCCCACCATTGGTCCCTACCCTGAGCAAGATTAATCCAGTCTCTATCATCATATCCCACCTCCCTCAAATCCATTTTAATATTATCTTCCCATCTACGTCTCGGCCTCCCCATAGGTCTTTTTCCCTCCGGCCCTTCCAACTAACACTCTATATGCATTTCTGGATTCGCCCATACGTGCTACATGTCCTGCCCATCTCAAACGTCTGGATTTTATGTTCCTAATTATGCCAGGTGAAGTATACAATGCGTGCAGCTCTGCGTTGTGTAACTTTCTCCATTCTCCTGTCACTTCATCCCTCTTAGCCCCAAATATTTTTCTAAGAACCTTATTCTCAAACACCCTTAATCTCTGTTCCTCTCTCAAAGTGAGAGTCCAAGTTTCACAACCATACAGAACAACCGGTAATATAACTGTTTTATAAATTTCAACTTTCAGACTTTTTGACAGCAGACTAGATGACAGACGCTTCTCAACCGAATAATAACAGGCATTTCCCACACTTAGCCTGCGTTTAATTTCCTCCCGACTGTCATTTGTATTTGTTACTGTTGCTCCAAGATATTTGAATTTTTCCACCTCTTCGAAGGATAAATCTCCAATTTTTATAGTTCCATTTCGTACATTATTCTGGTCACGAGACATAATCATATACTTTGTCTTTTCGGGATTTACTTCCAAACCTATCGCTTTACTTACTTCAAGTAAAATTCCCGTGTTTTCCCTAATCGTTTGTGGATTTTCTCCTAACATATCCGCATAGACAAACAGCTGATGTAACCCTTTCAATTCCAAACCCTCTGCGTTATCCTGAACTTTCCTAATGGCATTATTACTATACCGGGATTTATAGACACTGAAAGTGCCAAAACATGAATGCAAGTATGCGTTAAAAACCTTACACATATGCAGCTAAATATGCACTAAAATAAAAAAATAAGCTGACTGTGGAACAATTTAGTGCACTTTTAATGAGAGATTTAGATAACTTCTAACTATACTTTCACTTTCAAAAACTTCTGATATCCAGGTGAACCGTAAGTAAGGTCATTAATTTCAGGGGGTTATTCTTTGAGATATTTCAAACAGAAAAGTTTAATACAGCTTTGCTCGCTTTTGCTCCCTTTTTGAGATAAAAATTAATTGTTTTATATAAACATTTCATAGCGTATTTTTGGAAATACATTGATTGAATTCCCAATATGCTCACAAGCAAACATTCTGATGGGGGGCAGATAATAAAGTTAGCTTTCTTTTTTCCACAATGTTAATAATGACAAAATAAGTACTTACACAAATTTTGGCTACTCGAACGCAATTACGAGGACCGTCCGGAAAGTAAATTTCCCTGGGGCCGTTTACAGGAAGGAAGTACAAGTTCATGGAAAGATTTATTGGAACAGATACAGCAATTGTTCAGTTATTTTTCAACATATTCCCCAACGGAACTGAGACGTATTTCCTCATATCTTGGGATCAACTTTTGTATCCTTGTGTCGTAGAAGTCTGCCGCCTGGGATCGGAACCAGTGTGTGACAGCCGTCTGAACCTCTCTGTAAATAGCAATGTAAATTTTAATATAGGCCTACATTTAATTCTAATATTTATTTTGGACTAAGTCTAAAACACTTCGTGTGAAGTGAATAAATAGATAGAAATAGAAATAAACTAAACAACAAACAATAATAGTATTAATAAATACTACCTCTGATTGAGGTTCTGGTTGATATGTACTTCTATTATTAGACAGTACATCCCACTTGACGATATGTGTCAGAGGAAAAACAATTGTTTGTAAGCATCTGAAGTCTGATTAGTGTAATATGTAGCTAGTCAGCGATGTATGCAATGGAAGGGGAAAGTAACTAGCTACCCTCCCCATTACCTCCTGGCTTATTCGTCTCGTAAGTGATGTGTTATTGATGTCCCATGTGGGGTTCAAACCTATCTTCGGACAATAATTGATCATTTTACTAGGTTATTTAACGACGTTGTATCAACTACCCGGTTATTCAGAGTCGATGAGATTGGTGACAGTGAGATGAGGCCGAGGATTCGCCATAGATTAGCTGACGTTCACCTTACAGTTGGGAAAAATCCAACCAGGTAATCAGCCCAAGCGGGAATCGAACCCACGCCCGAGCACAAATCCGTATCGATAGGTAAACGCCTCGGCCGATGAGCTACGCCGATGGTTGACAGTTGATAAACAACAAACAGTAGTAGTAGTAGTAGTAGTAGTAGTAGTAGTAGTAGTAGTAGTAGTAGTAGTAGTAGTAGTAGTAGTAGTAGTAGTAGTAGTAGTAGTAGCAGCAGTAGCAGCAGCAGTAGCAGTATTATTATTATTATTATTATTATTGTTAGTAGTAGTAGTAATAGTAGCAGTAGTAATAGTAGCAGTAGTAATAATAATATTAGTAGTAGTAGTAATAATATTAGCAGTAGTAGTAATAATAATAATAGTAGTAACTTAGTAGTCGTAGTAGTAGTAGTAGTAGTAGTAGTAGTAGTAGTAGTAGTAGCAGTAGTAATAGTAGTAGCAGTAATAGTGGTGGTAGTAGTAGGAGTAGTAGTAGTAGTAGTAGTAGTAGTAGTAGTAATAGTAATATTAATAGCAGTAGCAGTAATAGTAATATTAATAGTAGTAGCGGTAGTAGTAGTAGTAGTAATATAAATAGTAGTAGCAGTAATAATAATGGAAAAAATGGGAATAACTCTGACGGTGATGGTGGCGGTGATGACGATTATGATGATGGAAAAAAGTGGAAAATATGTTAATAACGGGAACAAAAATAGAAGTCATAATAAATAAATTGTTCTTCTTGGGGAAAAAAAGACAATAAAATAGGAACATAAATATTGTGATTGTACAGGATAGTAGTAATAATAATAATAATAATAATAATAATAATAATAATAATAATAGTAATAATAATAATAATAGTTATTATTATTATTATTATTATTATTATTATTATTATTATTATTATTATTATTATTATTATTATTATTATTATTATTATTACTACTACTGGTGTCCAAGTTGAGTGCAGTCCAAAGAGAGGGCTTTCCTCTGAGTGAAGGTGCAGGCGAAGTTTTTTCCCCGCTTGTCGAGGTGAAGTACTCGAACGGTGTAGATTCACTAACATCCTCCCACCCGCCCACTGTGCTCTCGAATGATAACCATTTATATTAATGTATATTTCCCCACGTATCAATGGGTCCCAAGTTTACCATTCTCCCATTCCCGGGCGTGGCTCACACCACCCACCCCTTCCTCGGGTTTGAAATATCCCTTCTCTCCGTCCCTGTCCCACACTTTCAAGCTCACTTTCGTACGGCCCCGCCGTCTCGCTTCTTGATTTGATATGCAAAGAGTAGTTTAGTTAGCTAATTGCTAATAATAGGATAAGATGAGAACTACGCGCTTCGTTCCCATGCTAGCCAGGTAGTAGCTCCTGCGGAAAAGTGGCTTATGGCCCCACCTGTCAGTCCGCAGCTTCTTGCCTCTATGCCGCTATTTCTTTAACTTTTTGTATTGTATAAAGCTGCTCCTTTGGACATCATGAAGGCGAATAGTGGATACGAAGGTAGAGATCTACGCTTTTATTAGTTGATGTATTTTTTGTGTGTTTAGTATGGATAATTTGTTTGTGTGTTTAGACTGTATAATATATGTGTTCATTTTGTATAATTTTTGTGTGTTTAATTAGGATATTTAGCCTATGTGTATGTTAAGACTGTATAATTTATGCCTTCAGTTTATATAATTTTTGTGTGTTTAGTTTGTCTAGTTTTATGTGTTACTATATAATTTATGTGTTCAATTTGTATAATTTTTTATGTGTTTAATTTGGATAGTTTGTGTGTGTGTTTTTTTCTATTTTTTATCATTATCATCATCATCCTTCACGAATTAGGCCTCTCTAGACCTGTTTCGGCCTCATCTAGAAGTCTTCTAAAAGGTCTTCCTGGTCGACGATGTCCTCTAGGTTTATACTGCATCGTAATTTTTGGGATTCTTGAATTTTCCATTCTTCTTACATGATCTAGCAAATTGAATTTGTATCTGCTGATTTTTTCGTCTACTGATTCTACTTATAATTGTTCTAAAATTTCTTCATTCCTTTTTCAGTCTAAAAGAGTATATCATGCTGTCCTCCTGAAAAATTTCATTTCCGTTGCTTTGATTCTGTTCATGTCTTTTTTCTTTAATGTCCAAATCTCGCTTCCGTATAAAAGGGAGGGTAATGCTAGTGTATTATACATTTTTATTCTTGTAGATTTTTGTACTAATTTATCTTTTAATGTATTGTTTATTATTCCTAGAATTTATGTAAATTTGGTAACTTCCTTGTTCACATCTTTTTCATTTTGATAAGATATTTCACAACCCAGATAATTGAAATTTTGTACTTGTTCGAGGCATTGGTTATTGTGTATTATCTTATTTATTTTTTATTTTTTTTTATTTTAGTGGGTTATTTTACGACGCTTTCTCAACATCTTAGGTTATTTAACGTCTGAATGAGATGAAGGTGATAATGCCGGTGAAATAAGTCCGGGGTCCAGCACCGAAAGTTAACCAGTGTGTGTGTGTTACGACGACTGTATATTTTATTCCTTCAGTTTGTATAATTTTTTTGTGTGTTTAATTTGTATAGTTTGTGTTACTGTATAATTTGTTGTTCAATTTGTATAATTTCTTGTGTGTTTAATTTGGATAGTTTGTGTTACTGTATAATTTGTGTGTTCAATTTGTATAATTTCTTGTGTGTTTAATTTGTATAGTTTGTGTTACTGTGTAAATTGTGTGTTCAATTTGTATAATTTCTTGTGTGTTTAATTTGGATAGTTTATGTGCGTGTTAAGACTGTATAATTTATTCCTTCAGTTTGTATAATTTTTTGTGTTTTTAGTTTGTATAGTTTTTTGTGTTACTGTATAATTCATGTGTTCAATTTGTATGGTCGTTTTGTGTGTTTAATTTGGATAGTTTATGTGTGTGTTAAGACTGTATAATTTATGCCTTGAGTTGGTGTAATTTTCTGTGTGTTTAGTTTGATAGTTTGTATGTCTGTTTAGACTATATAATATTTATGTTCAGTTTGTATAGTTTGTTTGTGTTTAGTTCGTATAATTTATATGTTTAGCCTGTATAGTTTTTTTGTGTTGTTTGTATAGTTTGTTTGTGTGTTTAGTCTGTAAAGTTTTTCGTGTTTAGATTGTATAATTTGTTTATGTGTGTAGATTGTAAGTGTATGCTATAGTGTAAGCTCTCTTGTACTGGCTCACCCTACACTACTGTAGGAGGCCGTTGTCCTTAAGGGATTTCAGGCTTTTCATATTTCATATATTAACAGAAAGTGTGACCAGATTTCTTAAATATCAAGCGCATAACAGTTTAACTTTAAAATAATAATCGGAAGAGGAACGGAAGCAAGAAGATAAATGAATGAATAAAATGGAGAGAAGTAGATGAACAAGGGGAGAAAATAAATGACAAAAAAGATGAAGTGAGAAGTGGGAAACAATAAGAGGAAGAAAATACAGAAAAAAAAATGCAGAAACTGATAAACATTTGAAGAAATTTAAAACTAAGGAAAACATCAAAATTAAAGAATGGAAGAAGAAATAAAACATCAAGGTGAAAAAGAGAAAGGAGAAGAAAAAGAAAAAGATAGAGGTGGAAAAGAAGAGAAAGGGAATGTTAGTATGGTTTGATAAGTGTGTCTAATGCACCCCCAACACTCTCCGGTTTGTCACACAGGCGCTCCACGCTAAACTTTTTGTCCTCTCATTCCCAGAACGAGGAGCTAGTGTTGCAATTCATAAAGTCCTTCTCCGCTTCCTTTAGATACGAATCTCCTTCGTTCCCCCGCCCCCCTCCACATATCCAGAACTCTCTCTGTCTCTCTCCATCTCTGCTTCCATTTTGCACTAAGTTTTATTTACCTTATTCCCTCCTCCACCTCTTGTTTATAACCGAAACTGTTGTGGATAGGAAGAGAACAGACTTGGAGGATCAAACTGCAGTGGAAATAAACGTGTTTCAGTCGTCTCCGGAGCCCCGTTGGTTACAGTGTTTGCGGATTCAAATTCGGTCTTTAATTATTCATTTTTAATTAAGATATAATTTAAGAATTTTAATTCACTCATGTTCTGTTTCATCAACACTGGTTAAATTAATACTAACCCTGGGTTTATTAACCTCAAGTTAAAATTATAACAATTCACTGCTGGCTAAAGCAGGGAGATGCACTATCACCTTTACATTTTAACTTCGCTCTAGAATATGCCATTAGGAAAGTTCAGGATAACAGAGAGGGTTTGGAATTGAACGGGTTACATCAGCTGCTTGTCTATGCGGATGACGTGAATATGTTAGGAGAAAATCCACAAACGATTAGGGAAGACGCGGAAATTCTACTTGAAGCAAGTAAAGCGATAGGATTGGAAGTAAATCCCGAAAAGACTGAGTATATGATTATGTCTCGTGACCAGAACATTGTACGAAATTGAACTATAAAAATTGGAGATTTATCCTTCAAAGAGGTGGAAAAATTCAAATAACTTGGAGCAACAGTAACAAATATAAATGACACTCGGGAGGAAATTAAACGCAGAATAAATATGGGAAATGCGTGTTATTATTCGGTTGAGAAACTTTTGTCATCTAGTCTGCTGTCAAAAAATCTGAAAGTTAGAATTTATAAAACAGTTATGTTATCGGTTGTCCTGTATGGTTGTGAAACTTGGACTTTGAGAGAATAACAGAGATTAAGGGTGTTTGAGAATAAGGTGCTTAGGAAATATTTGGGGCTAAGAGGGATGAAGTTACAGGAGAATGGAGAAAGTTACACAACGCAGAATTGCACCTATTGTATTCTTCACCTGACATAATTAGGAACATTAAATCCAGACGTTTGAGATGGGCAGGGCATGTAGCACGAAGGGGAGAATCCAGAAATGCATATAGAGTGTTAGTTGGTAGGCCGGAGGGAAAAATACATTTGGGGAGGCCGAGACGTAGATGGGAAGATAATATTAAAATGTATTTGAGGGAGGTGGGATATGATGGTACAGACTGGATTAATCTTGGTCAGGATAGGGACCAATGGCGGGCTTATGTGAGGGCGGCAATGAACCTGCGGGTTCCTTAAAAGCCAATAAGTAAGTAAGTAAAATTTTAACTCGTCCTTGAGGCTAATGCGTTACCAAGACTTTTCGGCAGAGAGTTAGCTATCACCAAAGCGCACAGAAGACATGGAGTAGACAAAAACAACTTGGAAGTGAAGCCGCGCTTGCGGATAGTAGCTATCACGATGCTACCAAAACATTAGCTCTCGCTTAGCATATGGATAGTTGATTGTGGTGTTACATCGTCGTTTTTATTCCTAGATCAACCAATTTTGAAGATGCCTACATGTGCTGCGTATGAAAGAAAACTACTGCAATAATTTTTCACAGCTAAATATGCTTGTGTGGAATGTACTTATTAGTAATGATTTAGCTAGGTTAGATTCGTATTGTTCAAGTATTAGTCTGATTAAGAGAAAGGATTATGGTGGGTTGCAAGAACGCATTTATTCCTTCGTTAGCCGATAACGGACCAATAAGTTCGAAAGACGCGTTGCAAGAAACATCTTCAGTGTTATTGGTCCGTTAAAGAATTCACTAACGTAGAGATCTTATTTCCCTCGTATAATAATATTCATTCCTCCGTTACACAGTCATCTTACGTTTATGTATTTTTTTCATCATAAAGTTACCTGTATGAGATTCAGGCATGCGATATTTTGTATAATAGATCTATATACACGATATTTTAATCATATTGCATATCGATGGCTAAAATACTCATATGATACCTCGTATCTGTATATTTGCAGGTAAACAAAAAAAACTTCAGAAATTATTTTCTCAAATTAAACAAACTTCTTATATATGTTTATACTTTACAAGATCTTCTATTCGAGAACAAAATATTAGTGCACTGTCTAATTTTGTGAACACAATAATAATGTAGTTAATCTAAATAATAATAATAATAGTAATAGTAATAATAAAAATAATAATAATAATAATAATAATAATAATAATAATAATAATAATGTATTTAACCTTAATTACCATTTTTGTAGATAGAGGTATCTCTTCTTAGCCAACGATATACGATATTTTGATTACTTATTTGTTTACTTATTCTTCGAAATAAAGACAACCTACATATAGAATGTATCGAGTCAGCTAATTCAGGTTCATGACTTACAGTATGTCGACATCTGATCACCAAATTTGAATAATAAGTTATTATTAAAGTAAGACCTAAATAATTACAATTAAATTGTGAAAAGGAGCAGATAAAATAAGGTTTAATGTCTTAATGGTTATCACGATTGGTTTAAACATGCACTAAAACCAGACGTAAGTGCAAGTTTGAACCAATAAATTATTGAGATTTGCGATAAAATAATGAGTCTAGGAAATTGTATATTTAGTATGTAGAACTACATTTGTTTATAGATCTTTCGTTATATTATTAAGTTTTGTACTTGTGAACTATATCAATAAAATCAATATCAATCAATACTTATTCTTCGAGTAGTGAAGTTATTTATTTATTTATTACAGACTCTAGTTCTTCGTCTGACGACGAGGTTATGTGCTCTGTAATCTGTATTTTTATTTTATATAAAATCAATGCACTTCTGCGTTATTTCTAATAAGAAATAGGCATAATTATGTTTCTCCCTGAAACTTCTGTTCCTGATTTCTTTCTGGTGTGTATTACTCCATATTTATTACATTTTTTTTTTCGTTGTTGGCAACTCTATAGCATCTAGCTACTGTGCTAACAGATGGAGATATTTGTCAACAATGTGACGCTGAAACGTGTGTTCTGGTTACTGCCCAGCGACAATCCTGATGTATTTTTATATTTGTGATAATTGGTTAATTAATATTAACCCGGCACACTTAAAATCACACTCACATTCATACAAACTTCCAGACTCTAGACACCCAGGGAATTCTTCTTCTTCAAGAAAAATTCACCGAGATCCTAGCCCGGGAATCGAAAACGGGACCTCCCGATATGGAAGCCACCATGCTGGCCAACAGACCACGGAGGCAGTCATTACAAATTTTGATAACAAATCAATGCATCATATCCTCTAGCAGCACTTTTTATTCAGTCACGTACTATTGCGTCACTTGTGAAATCCAAAGATGCTTGGTTAACGATCCAATAACTAGTGGCCCCTTAAATTCCTCTTCTGCAACCCGACAATCCACTAACTTTAAAGGTCCACTAACTAATGGAGGAATACATTATTTATAGGTCTGTTTTCTTGCAATCCAGCATAGTGTATAGATATTACTGTGATCATTTTTTTTATAATCACGGTAGTACAAAATCGAACTTAAGCTTTGCAGATTTAAGCATTTACGAGCGAAGCTAACCTAACTTAATCCAAGTTGGAAGTAAGCACTGGGTGCACCGTGTGCCGAGGTTTTTCTTCAAAGGAATGCAATAAAATATAAAGAAAAAAGGTGGAACTACAGTATGTCCCCATACTACACAATTCCTCGGCCTCATATCACTTACATAATCCCATCAACTAACCCATTAACCTTGTTACATACTTACTTTATTTATTGCTTATTTACTTACTTATTTATTTACTCACTTATTTACTCATTTATTTATTTACTCATTTATTTATTTATTTATTTACTCATTTATTTATTTATTTATTTATTTATTTACTCATTTATTTATTTATTTACTCATTTATTTATTTATTTATTTATTTATTTATTTATTTATTTACTCATTTATTTATTTATTTACTCATTTATTTATTTATTTATTTACTCATTTATTTATTTATTTATTTACTTATTTATTTATTTATTTACTCATTTATTTATTTATTTACTCATTTATTTATTTATTTACTCATTTATTTATTTATTTGTTTACTCATTTATCTATTTATTTATTTACTCATTTATCTATTTATTTATTTATTTACTCATTTATTTACTCATTTATTTATTTATTTACTCATTTATTTATTTATTTACTCATTTATTTATTTATTTACTTATTTACAGAGTGTCGAATTGAAACATATCCAGAAAAAATATCTATCACTCTCGATGCTAAGTCAGAATAGGAGTTCGCTTGCATGTCTTGGCCTCATGGGGAATAGAGAACGGGAACAAAAGACTGGATTGTTCCTCTTGAAGGCGAGACTGTTGAAGTTTGTGATGCGAACTGACGAAGAGATACTCAATTATACACTTTTATGCCTGTTTAGGTTAGGACATATTATACAATGAGTTTTTTGTGTCATTTTTATTTTAATCTGTGCGTTCTTTTGGAGAGTGGTTGGACCTAACTATAGATGAGAGGGGTAAAACCTGCAAAGTAGCACTTGTTTTAGGTACAAAGCACGTACGGTCAGACGACCCGTACATTGGATTTAAAAGATAATTATGATAATATAACATCTGTATGTATAATATTACTCAATAAATCCATCTACTTACTATTTATTTATTTATATTTATATTTATTATTGTTATTGTTATTATTATTATTGTTATTATTATGGGCGAATCCAGAAATGGATATAGAGTGTTAGTTGAGAGGCCTGAGGGAAAAAGACCTTTGGGGAGGCCGAGACGTAGATGGGAAGATAATATTAAAATGGATTTGAGGGAGGTGGGATATGATGATAGAGACTAGATTAATCTTGCTCAGGATAGGGACCACTGGCGGGCTTATGTGAGGGCGGCAATGAACCTCCGGTTTCCTAAAAACCCAGTAAGTATTATATTATTATTATTATTATTATTATTATTATTATTATTATTATTATTATTATTATTAAGAAATGGGGAAATTGCAGTCTAAGTTGTGTTAAAATAAATAATGAGGTGATAAAATAAAAAATATACAGAGACACTTCCTTTTTTTTTCCTGTCTGGCGAAGAAGGTCTTAAAACTCGAGGCAGGTGTTCTAATTATATCGGCAGCAAACTGAAGTTGACGCATCTCGTACCAGCAATTTCCCCTCCCAGTCTTATCCTCCAAGAGGCATAAAACGGGGCCCGAGCATATCAAGTTAGATTCTCCCCTCCCACTCTTTTTCCCACGTGTCATTTTAACAAGGTTTCACTCCTTCCTCAAAACCCTTCTTCTCCCACTCCATTCTTACATCTTATACTCCCCCTCCTTCCCTTTTCATTGTTGCCAAGTACTAAGATTTTATTATATTAACTTTTGTTAGTGCCGCATACATATATATATTCACGTGATGATACTCGTGTTATAATATGAGCAGAGCTTCGTGTATCCCTGCGCCTGCGGTTTGGAACTTGCCTAGGAATAGTTACAACTCGCAGGTAGATGGGGATGTGTCAGATTAGAAGGGAGGGTGTGGTAAGGAGGGCTCTCAGATTCGAGATAATCCATTGTGGGGATTTACTTTCTTTCGCAAACTCTTCTTGTATTGTTGTAAGTGAACAAACGTTGCAAATTTGCCACTCGGCGAGTAATATAATTAACGCTTGTAAAAAGAGAACCATACTGTTAATATATTGCTGCAGATTCTCATCTACACCACCGATAAGATAAGAGTATAACAGAATTACGCAACTCTCTATTTGGAAAGCTCTTTTCACTTTCTCATTATGAGTCACATTTATAGAAAGTACAGAAAGTTTTAATACAGTAGAAATAGATTTATAGTAATTTATGAGGCTCATTCTCAGTATTGCAACACAAGAAGAAATGCATCCTCCCTTTTAAGGGTATACGAGTATGTACATGAACGACCACAAATATTATCAGAAAATGCAGGCTCTAAATTTCTACAATTTTAAGAGGAAATGAACTCAAAATTGGACAAAAATTACAAGGTACCACAACAAGACTTATTAGAACTTAAATATCTGATAAAAGTATAAAAAGGTAATTAATCATATTTTTTAGAAAACACTTTTTACTTTAAATTAAATTTTAAAAAATTTGAAAATTTTCACACATATTATTCCACAACCATTACAGATAGAATTCTGATATTTTATACACTGATTTAACATGCATTTATGCAAAAGGTATACTACATGAATGCCCATTTCTTTGAAAATATAAAAAATAGGTCACAAAACATTGCCAATTTTAATATACTCATATTTTATATAGGACAAATAAAAAATTAATTGTATTAAAATAAACAGCTCTACATGTCTGAGAGTAGTCTACTTTTCATAAATAAGTGTGTATTACGTGAGGAAAAATACTAAAGATGTCAGAGAGACCTGAACAATGTTACGGTTATCAAATGATGTAACTGCAGAATTCGTTTTGTTTTTTTCATACTCTGATAAAACTGGTTTGAAAAATATTAATAGTAACCTTTTTTATACTTTTATCAAATATTTAAGTTCTGATAGGTCTTGTTGTGGTACCTCCTAAATTTGTCCAATTGTGAGTTCATTTTCTTATAAAACTTTAGAAATTTAGAGCCTGCATTTTCTGATAATATTTGTGGTCGTTCACGTACATATACCCTTAAAATAAGCAAGGTGTTATATAACAACCGGGTCAAATCACAGTTTTTTTAATGGTAGATTGTATAATAGTTTATTACAAAAATGTTCTGATATTTATAAACTGTATATTTTATTTTAAAGCTTTCTTCGATATTTGTGAACTTTATAATATTTTATTACAAAAGTTCCTTGACATTTGGCAACTACAATAATAAATTTTTTATCAGACGATAAACAACATTAAGATATATGGATCAGATGCGGAGACAAAGAGGAAGGCAGAAAACGGGAAAGACTGGAGAATGCTGGGTTTACAGTGAAAGACCTGTCCTTGGGCAGAACACTATGCGTGAATGAATGAATAATATATTATTACAAAAATTCCCCGATATTTATAAACTGAATAATATATTATTACAAAAATTCCCCGATATTTGTAAACTGAATAATATTTTATTACAAAAATTCCCTGATGGGCCTACTTGTAAATTTAATAATATTTCATTAAAAAAACGTCCTGATATTTGTAAACTGTATAAAATTGTATTATAAAAATTCCCCGATATTTGTAAACTGAAAATATTTTATTACAAAAATTTCCTGCTATTTGTAAACTGAAAATATTTTACTACAAAAATCCCCTGATATTTGTAAACTGAATAATATTTTATTACAAAAATTCCCTGACATTTGTACACTGTATAATATTTTATTACAAAAATTCCCTGATATTTGTAAACTGAAAATATTTTACTACAAAAATTCTCTGATATTTGTAAACTAAATAATATTTTATTACAGAAATTCCCTGATACTTGTAAATTGAATATACATAGATTTAAGACGGAAATAATAGAGATATTTTACAGAAAAATTTTCTAATTTATTTTTATTCTTTACTAATAATTGCAAATAATAATTATGATTAAATGGTTCTAACTACTTTATGCTTGCTGTATTGTTTACTATTTTGTTCTTTACTAATTATTATACTAATATAATTATTAACTTGTTCTACTTTCCTGTTTTTTTTACTAATTATAATTCATTCAAAGTTTTCTGTCCAAGGGCAGGCAGATCTTTTACTGGAAACCCATCATTCTCCAATCTGTCCTATTTTCTGCCTTTCTCTTTGTCTCTCGTATATCAACCATATATCTTAGTGTCGTCAATCATCTGATAACTTCTTCTACCCCGAACTCTTCTCCCGTTCACCATTCCTTCCGGTGCATCCTTCAGTAGGTAGTTTTTTTTTTCTCAGCCAGTGACCCAACCAATTCCTTTTCCTCTTCCTGATCAGTTTCAGCATTATTCTCTGTTCACTCACTCTTTCCAACACAGCTTCATTTTTTATTCTGTCTGTCCATTTCACACTCTCCATTTTTCCTCCATATCCACGTTTCAAATGCTTCTATTCGTTTTCCTTCACTTCATCGTAATGTTCATGTCTCTATCCCGTACAATGCCACATCCTCCACAAAGCACTATCTTTCTTAGTTCTTTTTCCTATTACTGATTACTAAATGGTTCTACGTTTTGTCTTTAGTACAGTTTGGTTTTATTTTTAAAGAAAATCATTGATTTTTGTAGCCTTCGTAATTGTTCGCAACTATTGAAAGTTAAGGCGAATCCCAAGAATTTTGGAAGGCCGGGATGAACATCGTATAGGTCTATTTTCAACTTACACTTCTTCCTCTTTTCTTCGCAGTTGATTGAATTTAATTAATTAAATAATTCACTTGTTAATTAAATTTACTCAAATTATTTTATTCAATTGAAAGGTCAACTTCGCAAAGCGAGATCTTACACATTTTCGTGTCCCACACTTTTTCTCAAATTATTATTAAGATTTATTCACTTCAGAAAAAATTTATTTTTTTTACCATCGGTGTGACCTAGGGGAATCACCTTGCCAAAATGTAATCTCGCTGTCATGAAAGACAAAACGGTTAATATTGCATCAGTAAGGGACATTAGGATTGAGTCTTACAAAACAAATATTTAAAAAAATATATTGATTTGTGTTTTTAATGTAAAAATATTCCTTTGATACTTACGAAATTATTAGTGAGAGAATTTTTACCTCTACATCTTCTTTGAGGTTCAGGAGCAATTTTCATTTAGGCCTGCTCCATAGTCTACATCATTATTGCATCACTTTTATCAAATTGACATTTTTCTTAAATTGACATTTTTCTCTAAACGACAATTTTGATGTTCAAAATGATCCATACGCATGAATTTTTAACAAAAACCAATTAAAATATTCGTATGTGTCCATGCATATAATATTATTTGAGAAATAATGTCGACAAATGTTAAGTATCTTGGAAATTAGTAGCTGGAAAAGTTATTGCTCGATACGTAAACTTAAATAAAAGAATATGAATAAATAAAAGACTAATTTAAAAAATTCATTGTGCCCAAACCAGCCTAAGATATCACGGATTTCTCAATGTTACAATATATACTATGAACCAGGGTCAGTACGAAAAAATACGAATTTACTTTTTAAATGTAATGTGCATGTAATATTTTGATTTTATCACTAATTTGTATAACTAAAATAACCGAGCGAGTTGGCTAATGCGTATCGCATGAGATTCGTATTCGGGAGGTCCGTGGTTCGATTCCCGGACCGACCAACAAGACTGTGGTTTTTCCGTGGACTTTTTCAATTACTTAGGCAAATTTCGGGTTGGAATTTTCATTGCCATGGTCCATTTTCCCTTCCCCTCTCGTGTAGAAAAAGAATTTAGATTTTGATATCATATCATTTATCTTTCTCATCTCATTCAATAGCCATATTCAGGTCAAGACGCATGTCTTCATCCGCTTACGGGAAGGGCCGACCTCTCTACAACCGTTCCTGAGTTCCCAGCCTTCCGTAATATCTATGCCAGGATTCATTCCTTAAGAGCACTTCCAAAGGCGCTTGGAAGGGCCGTTGGAATGGATCCTGTGCTGCTTGGTTACCTTGGCTGCGTGAACTTAGAGCGGGGGAGGGTAGGAGGCCCTCATTGGGTGATCGGATGAAGGTCACATGCGGCCGGTGGGCTGGTACACCCTCATCCTCATTCATTCCGTACACTTAGGGGTTCACAATAGGGATATCTTATGCGAATTTTTACCGCTAGATGGCAGGAGCGTTCCATGCGGCGCAAGATGTTGTAGGGCTATGTTATGTCATATGCTACAGTTGATTACGTTTTCCCGTTTGTTGGTTTCCTGTGCGTGTCAAAATTATATTTACAGTTATTTTGTGTAACCTAGTATAATTTAATATAATTCAATATTTTCTTACCTCATAATTTAATTTAATTTAATTTAATTTACAATAAATAATAACGTAAACCTGTATAATATTGAGCGATTCCCCGAGATGGGTGGGGAAATCTGCAGTTGCAGAATATAGATACGAGTAAATTGAATGTTCAAGAACCTAAACGAGAACTCTGAGAGCGAGGTGCACGAATAAAAAAAATAGGAACTACCGGGATCTCGAAGGTGAATATTGCCCTGTGTAATCATTAGTATTTAAGAACCGTACGCTAAAAACATGATCTGCAACCACCAATGTGTTTTTTTTTATAGGGAAGGGACTATCGAGATTGAATTCCTTGTATTTTTTTCTGTAGTTGCAGAAAGATCAAATGCAATTTTTAATAGAATGATATAATATGATCGCAGTAGTATCACGATTAGCCGTGCGTTTTGTAGGTTAAGGACATGCAGTTTTGAATACTATGTAGGATGATTCTGAAAATTTGAAGTTAAAACGTGGTTTTAATAATTAGGGTACAGTACATTAAAAACATTTTTCACGAAATGGGTTTCACTACGGATCGTCCTGGATAATAAACATCCCACTTTATCGAGAGTTTACTGCAGGCGTAAACTTCGGAGACTCCTACAACTACTGCATATAATCTAAGCTAACATAGTTCGCTGTCGAGGTTGCATATGTTTTTATTAATTTTTCTTTTTCCTCTTTCAAAATGAAACTGTAGTCAACAATTCCGTACTTGAAGTAGTTACGTTTATTTAATAGCTAGCACTTTCGAGGCGCAATTTAATTACTTATATTTTTAAGGTTTAAAGCATATATTCAGAATATTTCGGGACCTGATTGAAGACAAAGGCTTTCCCTGGTGTTTAGATATTGGAACATAACGAACATTTGCCATTTTAGTTGTTTTTAAGAGTATTTAATATACTAATACACTACGTATATCCTCAATGTTTATATATCGAAAAACAAATGCACACGCAAAGCGCATCCCTCAAAGTAATAATATATAATAATAATAATAATAATAATAATAATAATAATAATAATAATAATAATAATAATAATAATAATAATAATTTATTTTAGCTGACACAGTTAAGGCCGTAAGGCCTTCTCTTCCACTCAACCAGCAAAAAGTGTATATACATATGCATGAACTTACAAAGAAATCAACAATTTGATTTAGATGAGAGTTACATGTATACAAGAGTTATTTACGAATTAAACAACAAAATACTATGAACTATTAATTAAACACTGAAATAAACTGTGTAGTAGAATTAAACTAAAATACATAGAATGTTAATATATTTCAAATAATGTTAGATAATAGAAAGAGATTATTATGAGACAATTTTGAAAATACAGCACTATCAGGATGATGTCTAAAGAAAGAAGTAACAATGTAGTCAGTGATAGTTTAAATCAGTATGATTGGAGTGAAAAGCTAAGAAGGTTATCTTTTAAGCTGTTCTTAAAGGTGTTTGTTGTCTTGCAGCCCCTAATACTTTCCGACAAGGAATTCCATTGACGCGAGGTGGATATTGTAAAAGATGATGAATAACGAGATGTTCTATGAAGAGGTATACTTAGCGTGCCACAGATAAGTGATCTGGTATTTACGTCGTGGTTAGAGTATAGATAAGAGAAACGAGACGAAAGGTAATTTGGTGTTGAGGTGTGCAGAATTCGAAAGAGTAAAGACAAAGAGTGTAAAGTTCTACGTTCTTTAAGTCGGAGCCACGAAAGACTTGCGAAGGACGGTGATATGTGATCATATCGTCGGATGTTGCACATGTATCTTACGCACATATTCTGAGCTCGCTGTAACTTGACTGACAGTTCAGAACTTTGGTCACTCAACAAAACGTCATAATAATCGAAGTGCGGCATTACACGTACACGTGCGCTATCTGTTGGTGCTAGTTCAGGATATCCCTATAGGTCTGAGTATGGCCGACGTGCAAAGTGACGTCCTAACTCGCTCTCAGCCACCGTGACCTAACCTAACCTAACCCTAACCAAACTAAAATAAAAATAACTTCGAAACTAGGAATCCGATTAAGCTGAAAATTTGCACACACCTTATTCTTAATACAGCTAACGAACAGTTGAAAATTGAAATAAATCAGCTTATAAATTGGAAAAATTTCGAAACTCAGACTAACGTATAAAAATTTATTTCAAAGCTGCCTAAGATATGGTTCACAGATCCTGTCTTTTTCTTGCAGACTAACACAACCCTGATTAAAGGTTATAATTTATTCAGTGTTTGTTAAGACTTAGAGAGGGGAAAAAAATATTTCCGAGGTAGGCTCCCTTGTTTACCTGGATAGTCAGGAAAACCTCCTCGTTCGGGGTGTACAAATAGGCTATATATTAGACCAGGTCTATGTTCATCTTCTTAAAGATGAAAAAGGGAAGGGAAGTAGAGATATGCGACGGAAGAAGGGAGAGTAAAAATGGTCATCTTCGCCCTCGTGGTTCGCTGTATGTAATCTGCATAGCAAAATTATTAGCAGTTCCCGGTACAGTGGGAACTTATCTCAAGCACTCTAGCGGTAAAAGGGAGACTAATTGTAACTTACAGAATCCCTCAGTAAAATCCACCGCCACCACCCCCTCCCAGCTTTGCCTCATCCTCAAAACCTCCCTTCTACCGACGCCCTTTTATACGATTTTACGATTCCCGCGATAGCCTTTCATCCCTGCCAACCCCCGGCGCCGACTAAGTCTTGCTCACTCTCGACTGCCTATTCGGGAAGGAACTCTATCAATCTCAAGGAATTAATCTGCACCAATACAGCGCGACGGTGATTAGTTAGATAAGCTGTCTATTTTGACAACAACATAGCGTAGCTCAGGCGGTAACGCGTTTTTCCTGCTGATACGAGACTGTACTTCGATGTGGGTTCGATTCCCGCTTGGTAATCCTACACCCCATCTCGCCAGATATCATCTGGTCCAAATTTCCTTCATGCCGAGCATTCTAGTAGCTGATACAAAGTTGTTTAAATAAATGTTAAATGTTATATTTTATTTAACGACGCTCGCAACTGCAGAGGTTATATCAGCGTCGCCGGATGTGCCGGAATTTTGTCCCGCAGGAGTTCTTTTACATGCCAGTAAATCTACTGACATGAGCATGTCGCATTTAAGCACACTTAAATGCCATCTATCTGGCCCGGCATCGAACCCGCAACCTTGGGCATAGAAGGCCAGCGCTATACCAACTCGACAACCAGGTCGACTCGTTTAAATAAATACTTACGATGAAAGATGTCTTATCAGCCTATCATCACTAAATTTCGAATTTCTAGGATATTTCAATATTTTAATCTCTAATTTCTATTTCAATGTTGAGGTTAATTAATATATCTTTCCAGCTTTTAATAATAATAATAATAATAATAATAATAATAATAATAATAATAATAATAATAATAATAATAATAATAATTCAAATATCTTCGAGCAAAAGTAACAAATATAAATTTATTTTGTTTTATTAGGTTATTTTACGACGCTTTATCAACATCTAAGGTTATTTAGCTTCTGAATGAGATGGTGATAATGCCGGTGAAATGAGTCCGGGATCCAACACCGAAAGTTACCCAGCATTTGCTCATATTGGGTTGAGGGAAAACCCCGGAAAAAAACCTCAACAAGGTAACTTGTCCCGACCGGGAATCGAACCCGGGCCACCTGGTTTCGCAGCCAGACGCGCTAGCCGTTACTCCAAGGTGTGGACAACAAATATAAATGACACTCGGAAGGAAATTAAACGCAGAATAAATATGGTAAATGTCTGTTGTTATTCGATTGAGAAGCTTTTGTCATCCAGTCTGCTGTCAAAAAATCTGAAAGTTAGAATTTATAAAACAGTGATATTACCATATTACCGGTTTTTTTGTATGGTTGTGAAACTTGGAGTCTCACTTTGAGAGAGGAATAGAGAATAAGGTTCTTAGGAAAATATCTGGGTCTAAGAGGGATGAAGTTACTGGAGAATGGAGAAAGTTACACAACGCAGAACTCACGCATTGTATTCTTCACCTGACATAATTAAGAACATTAAATCCAGACGTTTGAGATGAGCAGGACATGTAGCACGTATGGGCGAATCCAGAAATGCATATAGAGTGTTGGTTGGGACACCGAAGGGAAAAAGACCTTTGGGGAGGCCGAGACGTAGATGGGAGGATAAAGTTCAAATGGATTTGAGGGAGGTGGAATGTGATGATAGAGTCTGGATTAATCTTGCATAGGATAGGGACCGATGGCGGGCTTATTTGAGGGCGGCAATGAACCTGCGGGTTCCTTAAGGGAACGCACAGGTGAAATTACTAAATCTTACAGTTTTCATTTTTTTTCTCAAAGACCAAGGACACTAGAATAAAATTATGTGACACGTTTCCTTATTAAGATTAAATACATGGCAGGAATTTTTTTCAACGTGATTTTCTTTAATTTTCGACGTGTGGAACCATTTATATATTAATTAAATTAATTTATATATAAATGGTTCCACACGTCGAAAATTAAAGAAAATCACGTTGAAAAAAATTCCTGCCCTTTATTGCATCTTCTGGTGTCCTTGGTCTTTGAGAAAAAAAATGAAAACTGTAAGATTTAGTAATTTCACCTGTGCGTTCCCTTAAAAGCCGTAAGTAGTAGTAGTAGTAGTAGTAGTAGTAGTAGTAGTAGTAGTAGTAGTAGTAGTAGTAGTAGTAGTAGTAGTAGTAGTAGTAGTAGTAGTAGTAGTAGTAGTAGTAGTAGTAGTAGTAATAACAATAATAATAATAACAATAATAGTAATGACCACCTGTGGGGTGTAGGAGTCAGCATGCTGGTCTCTTACGCAGAGAGACCGAGTTCGATTGTTGGTCGGGTTCAATTTTCTGGTTGAGGTTTCTCAGGGTTTTCCTTCAACCAAAGACAAATGCCAGGAAATTCGGGCCACAACATCCTTGAATATCACCGCCTTCATTCGTCACCAAAATTATATTCATAACAAATCAGTAATACATATACAGTCGCCAACTAGTACACAACAATAGAACCAGTCTCAACAATAGCACACAGGCCTTCGGATTTCATCCAAATTCGCGATATGACCAGAGATGTTAAAGCGAGTACAAAACAGCCAAATAATAATAATAATAATAATAATAATAATAATAATAATAATAATAATAATAATAAACACTAATAATTACCACTACCACTAATAGCAATTGACGGCAACATGGAGTAAAAATGCATTCAATTTTAAAAAATCACACTTATTGTATAATATATACTGTATAGAAATCTTGCAAACTGCAATTTTTGTTACTCAAAAAAGTAAAAGAATAATAATTAATTAAATATAGCAAAGAGAGTCACCTCAGTAAGTTGACAGGAAATGTAAACATTGCCGACATAGGAAAAGAGAAGTATAATTGGTATTCAACCAATGACAGAGGTCTCATTCCACTCTGGACTTGAAGTTCCCCCAACTTCAAGTCCAGAGTGGAATGAGACCTCTGTCATTGAAGCGTTCTATCCTCCCAACTTCAAGTCAAACGTGGAATGAGACCTCTGTCATTGGTTGAATAGCAATTATACTTTCTCTTCCTCTGTCGGCAATGTTTACTTCTCCTGTCAGACATTATTGGACGAAGTATAGATATGCTTCAAACTTAAGGGGAATCAAGCATAGCGTGTTTCAACGTATCCACTGCCAATCTCTTAATAAAAACTCGATTTTTTCCATAACCATTATAGATAGAGAAACTGTTATTCCAAATGATCTACTAGTTTTATTGATATCTCTTATTATTTCGACTTAATGCAGCTATATCTACCCCTTTCACCCTGTTTACTGTAGATCTACTTTCATTTGTTCACGCTTATATACGCTATAACAATTCAATTTTTGTAGTCATTTAACAGAAGAAATGTTTGCAATAGTACATTATGCAATGAGCCTATAATGATAGTAATTAAGAATCGAGTATGAATATTTATGAAACGAGCGCAAGCGAGTTTCATAATTTTCATACGAGCTTCTTAATTACCATTATAGGCGAGTTTCATACGACTTTTTATGCTCGACCATATTTCTAACTTGAAATTACCGGTATTCAGATGTATACATTTTATTTGTATCTGACAAGATTGGAAGTGACCTTGTTCTAGGTCGTGAATTGTGAGATGTGCGCAGACGCGAAAGTATTGATTTTTTCCGAGGAACAATAATGTCATTGACCTTGACGTAGTCCCGTTAAACTTGATAATATTATAATATTATAACCTTGATTATTGAATTCGACATTGAAAAACGAGACGACAAATTGAATTTATTTGAATATTATTTACAATTAACGCTAATTATTATAGTAACAGAGCATAACCTTCTGAGACAGTATTGGATTTCCAGCCTCCGTGACTTTTCGCTAATTCTCTTTCGATTGCATATCCGAGAATAATCGATACTTGCGGTTTTATAACGGTACAAAGCTGACTTGTCATTGGCTGAACACATGTAAGCTGAGTTATCATTGGCTGAAGACCTGTACTTTAATGAGTAGGTGTACTTTAATGACATGCATTAAAGGACTGCTACCAGGTGTATAATTAGTACATTTCGGCATGGTCGAGAATAAAATAATTTAATGTATTCATTCGCAAAACATTAAGCAGTGCTTATCAATTCTTAAATGTTACAGCTTGTAAAGTTAATGTTAATTTTATGAGCAACTTGTACTAAGCATCTAATACAAAACATTTTGATGCCCACATTACTGCATATGCAGGACATTTTCTTTAAGAATTTATCGCGCTACTATTCCTGTAATATTGATTGTTATTACCGAGCAAGGTTGTGTCAATTTCCACCTTTCATTCGTAGCCCAGAAATTATTGTTTTTCATGGTTTCCTAAGTCCCTTCAGGCGAATGATGGGATAGTAACAATTTCAAGGGCCAGAACCTGACTTCTTCCTAGTTCTCGTTAGCCTTTAATCATCAATCTTATTTTTAATCCTATCATCTCCCAGCAGTAGATCTGCCATCTGTTCAAAGCTGTACCTCATGGAAACGATGGTAAACCACTAATGTAGAAAAAGCTGGCAAATTATTATTATTATTATTATTATTATTATTATTATTATTATTATTATTATTATTATTATTACTGTGCCATAAGCAAACGATTGAGCTTGGGCAGTGCAGTACGTACCTCTGAGTGGGACGGTGAGTATTTTGGGGGCCGTGAAAAGATAACAGGCCACCGGGTTTTAATTTCGTCCGGATACGGAATATTTAGTAGTTCGGAACTGTAGCGCGAGAGGTCTCCTCAGCTTAACGGCTCCGAGATTTTCAGAGGGAGAAGGGAATTCACCTTGGCACACGGGACTGCAGAAATTTAAGAGCCAAGAATGACGCGTATTGGAATTTAATTGTTTGCATCGATTCTCAACTTATTTTCGGTACTTTATTAAATATTGACACAACATTTTGTTTCGATTTGACAACTGTTTGTTCTTAACTCTTAAATTGAGAGAAGTATCCTATTCATGCTATAAATT
Organism: Periplaneta americana; assembly: GCF_040183065.1. NCBI lineage: Eukaryota > Metazoa > Arthropoda > Insecta > Blattodea > Blattidae > Periplaneta > Periplaneta americana. The sequence continues at coordinate 22,368,507 of NC_091122.1, read as the reverse complement.
TAATAAAATAACAGGAAAGAAATTAGTAGGAAAATATTGTCTTTCTTCCATTGCAGACAGGATTACAGACAAAGAATACAGAAAATGATAATCATGAACAATACAGTATAATAAAAAAAATAACTGGTAACAATAATATTATTATACAGCAGAGAAACTGAAGAAACAATAAGCTATCGGCGTACCTCAGTCTATTGAGATGCTTGCCTGCCGATCTGAAGTTGCGTTCGGCTGCGAGTTCGATTCCCGCTTGGGCTATTTTTTTTCTGAGCTTTTTTCCAACCGTAAGGTGAATGTCAGGTAATTTATGACGAAACCTCGGCCTCATCACGCCAAATACCATCTCGCTATCACCAATTCCATCGACGCTAAAATATAACATATTAGATGATACAGCATGGTTAAATAACAAACTAAAAGTAAATAAATAAAATGAATATTGAGGAACAGACATTACTCACATGTTCTTGAACAATATTTATATCCTAGATAAATGAATTCATGGAATTGCTTGTTGAACAACTGTCAGGTTGAGCAACTTCGGCTTAACCCATGACATTGTAACTGTGCTGTTGCAAAATTGACAATTAGATAATATGTATTATTATTATTATTATTATTATTATTATTATTATTATTATTATTATTATTATTATTATTATTATTATCATCATCATCATCAGTTATCACTGTCATCATTGCTATCTCAGTTTCTCTTTCTTTTTTTTTTTCCTTGTATTAGCTCGATGAGAGCTCTATAGTGTTCTTTTGACCCTATTGGCCCTGTATAGGGCTTTAATTTAATTTGTATTATTTTCATCAGTGTTTGTATTTCTTTTTTGTATTTATATGTGCTATCTGGTAGGATGGAAGAGAAAGCCTTATGGCTTTAATCCTTTCATATTAAATAAATAAATAAATAAATAAATAAATTAATTAATTAATTAATTAATAATAATAATAATAATAATAATAAATGACTCTCATAATCTGAATTGAATCTTTTAGGACAAGATGGACAACTTCTTTGTAGAACTGTATATTGATTGAAAATGAAGTACAGAATTCTAATCAGAAACACAAAGAAATTTCGGAAATGCTTAGATTCTCCTTTTCTGAAGACACGAATATACTTTTTTATACTGATATAACTTATTTAGTTTTATAGCTCTGAACTATTTTCTTTTGATTTGATTTCTAATAGCTCTGACAACATAACATACTTCTGTTTAAGAAACAATTGAAAGACTGTCAGTTGCTTAGAAACAGTTTAAGATTTATTTACATTATAACTTAATAGTTAATCATACGTTTTTATTTTATCTATTCCGAAGGCTGTCTCAAGGCCTTCTGCACTGGAATTCCTTTGTGACGGTTCAGATATCGCAGAAATCTTATATTCAAGGAGCAATTGAAAAGCTGTCAGTTGCTTGGAGAGGAGTTAAGATTGCGAATGATTTATTCCGCCGTTGACTCGTCAAGAGGCGTTCACAAGCTGGTGTTAAGTATTCTAACCACGCCGAGGAGATGCCGTTCAAGAAAACCACAGCGCAACCGTCTCGTTCAGCACTTAACGAGTAGTAGATTCTGTTGGGGCCAGCGCCACATTTAATTAGACGGCGAGAACAGCAAATTGACGAAGTAAAAAAGTATAAAGACGCTGCCAACAAGATATTTCCCTTTTCTTTCTATCCACGAAGGTATAGTCCTCTGCCTAGCGAAAATGCACCTCGCAAGATGGCGCCAAGTCCATAAATGGTTCAGTCACTTAGTAGACGGTCTTCCACGAAAACCGAACGGGGTTCGATTATGGTCACGGTCAGTCACATGTATTGAACTATCTGTAACGATCTTAAAGAGTGGAATAACATATCCGTCTAACCATTTGTCGTTCTGAATATGAAGACAGACGCAACCTTCGTAACGGTGCGAGTTTAGGAATATTTCAACAACAAGGAATGAGTCGAAGCTAAATATTTCCTGAAAGGTCTATTTTTGCGTCATTAAAAGGAAAAGCAAAAACACTCCTCAAATTGGGTATAAGCCTATAGATTAAACCGAAACCAACTATCTATCATTATTTACAAACATTTAGGTAAACATAAATACACGCAAGCAATTATTGTATTATTGGTATGAATACATCTTACTTTGAGATACAATTTTATTATGACGAAGAAAAAGGGAAGGAATAGGAAGACGAAGAACGCAAGGAAAATTAAAAAGAAAGCAAGTAATAGGAAGAAGACAAAGGAATAGGACGAGACGAAGAAGAAGGTAATGACTAGAAAGAAGGCAAAGAATAGGTAGGAGGCAAGGAATAGGAAGAAGGCGGGGTATAAGAAGACGGAGAAGAATAGGACGAATCGGAGAAAAAGGTAAGGGATGGGAATAAGAAGGTAAATAATATGTAGAAGGCAAGGAATAGGAAGAAGAAAGCAAGAAATATGAAGAAGAAAGAAAGGAATAGGAAGAATGCGGGGCAAAGGAAAAAGGCAAGGAATAGGAGGAATCGAAGAAGAAAGCAAGAACTAGGAAGAAGAAAGCAGGGTATAGAATAAAGTCAAGGAATAGAACGAGTAGAAGAAGAAGGCAATGAATAGGAAGAAGAAAGCAAGAAATAGGAACAAGGCGAGGTATTGGAAGAAGGGAAGGATTTGAAAGAAGAAAGCAAGAAATAGGAAGAAGAATGCAAGGAATAGGAAGAATGTGGAGTATAGGAAAAAGGCAACAAATAGGCCGAAGAAAGCAAGAAATAGGAAGAAGGCGGGGAATAGAATAAAGTCAAGGAATAGAACGAGTCGAAGAAGGAGGCAAGGAATAGGAAGAAGAAAGCAAGAAATAGGAACAAGGAGAGGTATAGGAAGAAGGGAAGGATTAGAAAGAAGAAAACAATGGGAAAAAAGAGCAAGAAATATGAAGGAAAAAGTAAGGAATAAGAAGGAAAAAGCAAGGAATAGGAAGAAGAAAACAAGGAATAGGAAGAAGGCGCGGTATAGGAAGAAGACAAGGAATGGGATGAATCGAAGAAGAAAGCAAAAAATAGGAAGAAGAAAGCAACGACTATGAAGAAGGCGGGGTATAGGAAAAAGTCAAAGAATAGAACGAAGGTGGGATAAAGGAAGAAGGCAAGGAATAGGACGAGTCGAAGAAGAAGGAAGGGAATAGGAAGAAGAAATAAAGGAATAGGAACAAGGCGGGGTATAGGAAGAAGGCAAGGAATAGAAAGAAGAAAGCAAGTAAAAGGAAGAAAAGAGCAAGGAATAGGAAGAAAAAAGCAAGAAATAAGAAGAAAAAAGCAAGGAATAGGAAGAAGGCGCGGTATGGGAAAAAATAAAGAAATAGGAAGAAGGTGGGGTAAAGGAAGAAGGCAAGGAATAGGAAGAAGGTGGAGTAAAGGAAGAAGGGAAAGAATAGAACGAGTCGAAGAAGAAGGAAAGTAATAAGAAGAAGCAAGGAATAGGAACAAGGCGGTTTATAGGAAGAAGTGAAGGATTACAAAGAAGAAAGCAAGGAATAGGAAGAAAAGAGCAAGGAATAGGGAGAAGGCGCGGTATAGGAAGAAGACAAGGAATAGGACAAATCAAAGAAGAAAACAAGAAACATGAAGAAAGTAAGAAATAGGAAGAAGAAAGCAAGAAATAGGAAGAAGGCGGGATATAGGAAGAAGGCAAGGAATAGAGCGAGTCGAAGAAGAAAGCAAGAAACATGAAGAAAGCAAGAAATAGGAAGAAGAAAGCAAGAAATAGGAAGAAGGCGGAGTATAGGAAGAAGGCAAGGAATAGAGCGAATCGAAGAAGCAAAAAATAGGAAGAAGGCGGGATATAGAAAGAAGGCAAAGAATAAGACGAGTCGAAGAAAAAGGCAAGGAATAGAAAGAAGGAGACAAGTAATGGGAAGGAGATAGGAAATAGGACGATGAAGGCAGAAAAAAAGGGCGACGAAGAGAAGAAAGAGAATGAGGAAGAAGAATACTAGGCATAGGACGAAGAAAAAAACAAAAGGATGGGATAAAACAATGAAGAGTGCTATGGTTATGAAAAATATAGCAATGAAAAAGAGAACGAAAACAATGAAGAAGTGAAGGGAAAGAACGAAGGAAAGGAACAAGAAAATGGAAAAAAGAAGATCCTTTGGCGACGAACACGACAAAGAAAACATGGAAATAGGTATAAGATAAAGGAAAAGAGAATTAAGTTCAGGCAGAAATGTAAGTTGAATAAGAAGTTGTAACAGGGAGCTCAAGTTTAATTCAACTATACTGTACTGAAACGTCGTGTTATACAAGTACCATTTCCTGGGAACAGTTGAGATTTCGGTACTTCTGTCACAGAACTGAAAGGTTTTCCTTAAGAGTCATACAAGATGGAGGAGGCGGAGAAGGACCCGAAGGTTAATTAAATTTAATTAACATTATCACTTGAAAGCGTATACAGTATGTGTCGACGGTATAGGATTGCAATACAGCTCCTCTTACCCCGGCTAAACATCACAAACTTGGGGTGGCTATATGGGGCGGGGGAAGCTGGAAGGCAAGGGGTAACGTCTAACCTATCCAGTCCCTCAGCATAACTCGACCCAAACAATTCAAAAGCAAGTCCTATCCGATTACTACTTAAGTCTGTATGTGTATTAGCGCTCCTCTTGGTTCTTGGCTGTGGGGTGTTCGTTTTCTGAAATCTATCTTGTTTCCTCGTTTGATTAAATTCTTCAGGGAACCAAGGATAATTGATTTAGGGCAACTTTAACATAAATAAGAATGTCTCATTACCTAGGCTTAACAAGTGAGTTCAGAGCCCTCATTCCGCTCAGACAGTCTAACGTGGAAGAACGTCTTGCTGGAATACACCTACACAATTCTTTGTGGTCAATATGAATTACTTTGGTAATGGAGTGCAACTGAAAGTAGTCCCACAATTTTCAAATCATAGTAATAAAAGCATTAGGACCTTAACAGTAAATAGATATAGGGATTTAACTTTTAAGTGACATATTCAAAGGATCAATGGAAAAAGGAGTAGTGCTAATAATATATGATATTACTGTGAATATTAGGGATCTGAGAACAGAATAGATGCTGCTTTTGAGAGTGTATTAAAAGAGAGTGGGAAGATGGGCGATAGAATAGTAAGGGCGGTGGAATTAGAGAGGAAGAAGAGTGCGAAGAAGTGAGTGCAAGGAAGTAAGGGGCAGAAAAAGTGACAGAATAAGAATAGAGAAGAAAGTGTCAAATGTCAGAACAAATTGCAAGTAGTGTAGTAAGGTAGGCTTAGAAACAATGAACTAAAGTGAATGAATATGAGAACAAATGAGAACGAGAGAGAGAAAGAAAATAGTAATGGAAGCACACAAGAGAAGATGTGAACGAAAAGAAGGAATTACAGGAAGACGGGAGTGACGGTAAAGGTTACTGAGGAAGCGAAGATGAACGAAAGAAGGGATTAAAAGAAGCAAGGCAGATCAAGAGCAAAAGAGTTGGAAGTGCCAAGGAGACTGGAAGGAATGTGAGACATAAGAGTAAAAGCATGAAGACAGTAAGGGAAAACGGAAGGCAACAAGTGAAGCAAGAAGAAACGTGAACTAAAATCAGAGCAATGTTCAACAGAAAGAAAAGAATAAGTTCAAAAAACAAAGAAAATAAGAGCATGGTAGCAAATATGAGATAAATATGTAGAACAGACGGAAATAGGGATAGAATCACACACAAAAATAGTATACAAATATATAAAAAAAATAGGAACATCAAAAAGAAGGTACTAGAAATATGAGCTAACAACAGAGAGACAAACAGAAAAAAAGTAAAGAGAGTAACATGATGAAGGAAAGAAAGCAACAGGAGAGAAGGAAGCAACATAATTAATATTAATGGAAGAAAACAACAAGATTAAGGGAAAGAAAGCAATAGTTTTAATGGAAGAAAACCGTAGGATTAAGGAAAGAAAGCAACAGTATTAATGGAAGAAAATCATAGGATTAAGGAAAGAAAGCAACAGTATTAATGGAAGAAAACCATAGGATTAAGGGAAGAAAGCAAGACTATTAATGGAAGAAAAGTATAGAATTAAGGGAAGAAATCAACAATATTAATGGAAGAAAGCAACAAGATTAAGAGAAAAAAACAACAGTTTTAATGGAAGAAAACCATAGGATTAAGGAAAGAAAGCAACAGTATTAATGGAAGAAAACTATAGAATTAAGGGAAGAAAGCAACAGTATTAAGAGAAGAAAGAAAGAATATTAATAAAATAAAACGATGGCATTAAGGGAAGAAAGAAACAGAACTAAGGAAGAAAGCAACATGATTAAGGGGGGAGAGAAACAGAATTAAGGGAAAAGGAAATAGGATCAAGAGAAGAAAGCAACAGTATCTAGTGAAGGAAACATCGGGATGAAGAGAAGAAATCAACGGGATATGGGAAGAAAGTAAAAGGATTAAGGGAATAAAGCAGAAGGTCAAAGGAAGAAAGCAATGGGATAAAGGGAAGAAAGCAGAAAGATCAAGGGAAGAAAGTAATAGGATCAAGAGAAGAAAGCAGAAGGATCAAAGGAAGAAAGGAACAGGATCAAGGGAAGAAAACAGAAGGATCAAAGGAAGAAAGCAATGGGATCAAGGGAAGAAAGCAGAAGGATCAAAGGAAGAAAGTAATAGGATCAAGGGAAGAAAGCAGAAGGATCAAAGGAAGAAAGCAATGGGATCAAGGGAAGAAAGCAGAAGGATCAAAGGAAGAAAGTAATAGGATCAAGGGAAGAAAGCAGAAGGATCAAAGGAAGAAAGCAATGGGATCAAGGGAAGAAAGCAGAAGGATCAAAGGAAGAAAGTAATAGGATCAAGGGAAGAAAGCAGAAGGATCAAAGGAAGAAAGCAATGGGATCAAGGGAAGAAAGCAGAAGGATCAAAGGAAGAAAGGAACAGGATCAAGGGAAGAAAGCAGAAGGATCAAAGGAAGAAAGCAATGGGATCAAGGGAAGAAAGCAGAAGGATCAAAGGTAGAAAGGAACAGGATCAAGGGAAGAAAGCAGAATGATCAAAGGAAGAAAGGAACAGGATCAAGGGAAGAAAGCAGAAGGATCAAAGGAAGAAAGTAATAGGATCAAGAGAAGAAAGCAGAAGGATCAAAGGAAGAAAGTAATAGGATCAAGGGAAGAAAGCAGAAGGATCAAATGAAGAAAGTAATAGGATCAAGGGAAGAAAGTAAAAGGATCAAGGGAAGAAAGTAAAATGATCAAGGGAAGAAAGCAGAAGGATCAAAGGAAGAAAGCAATGGGATCAAGGGAAGAAAGCAGAAGGATCAAAGTAAGAAAGGAACAGGATCAAGGGAAGAAAGCAGAAGGATCAAAGGAAGAAAGTAATAGAATCAAGGGAAGAAAGCAGAAGGATCAAAGGAAGAAAGCAATGGGATCAAGGGAAGAAAGCAGAAGGATCAAAGAAAGAAAGGAACAGGATCAAGGGAAGAAAGCAGAAGGATCAAAGGAAGAAAGTAATAGGATCAAGGGAAGAAAGTAAAAGGATCAAGGGGAGAAAGCAGAATGATCAAAGGAAGAAAGCAATGGGATCAAGGGAAGAAAGCAGAAGGATCAAAGGAAGAAAGGAACAGGATCAAGGGAAGAAAGCAGAAGGATCAAAGGAAGAAAGTAATAGGATCAAGGGAAGAAAGCAGAAGGATCAAAGGAAGAAAGTAATAGGATCAAGGGAAGAAAGCAGAAGGATCAAAGGAAGAAAGTAATAGGATCAAGGGAAGAAAGCAGAAGGATCAAAGGAAGAAAGTAATAGGATCAAGGGAAGAAAGCAGAAGGATCAAAGGAAGAAAGCAATGGGATCAAAGGAAGAAAGCAGAAGGATCAAAGGAAGAAAGGAACAGGATCAAGGGAAGAAAGCAGAAGGATCAAAGGAAGAAAGTAATAGGATCAAGGGAAGAAAGTAAAAGGATCAAGGGAAGAAAGCAGAAGGATCAAAGGAAGAAAGCAATGGGATCAAGGGAAGAAAGCAGAAGGATCAAAGGAAGAAAGGATCAGGATCAAGGGAAGAAAGCAGAAGGATCAAAGGAAGAAAGTAATAGTATCAAGGGAAGAAAGCAGAAGGATCAAAGGAAGAAAGTAATAGGATCAAGGGAAGAAAGCAGAAGGATCAAAGGAAGAAAGTAATAGGATCAAGGGAAGAAAGCAGAAGGATCAAAGGAAGAAAGTAATAGGATTAAGGGAAGAAAGCAGAACGATCAAAGGAAGAAAGTAATAGGATCAAGGGAAGAAAGCAGAAGGATCAAAGGAAGAAAGCAATGGGATCAAGGGAAGAAAGCAGAAGGATCAAAGGAAGAAAGTAATAGGATCAAGGGAAGAAAGCAGAAGGATCAAAGGAAGAAAGGAACAGGATCAGGGGAAGAAAGTAAAAGGATCAAGGGAAGAAAGCAGAAGGACAAAGGGAGAAAGCAATGAGATCAAGGGAAGAAAGCAGATCAAGGGAAGAAAGCAGAAGGATCAAAGGGAGAAAGCAATGGGATCAAGGGAAGAAAGCAGATCAAGGGAAGAAAGCAGAAGGATCAAAGGAAGAAAGTAATAGGATCAAGGGAAGAAAGCAGAAGGATCAAAGGAAGAAATAATGGGATCAAGGGAAGAAAGCAGAAGGATCAAAGGAAGAAAGTAATAGGATCAAGGGAAGAAAGCAGAAGGATCAAAGGAAGAAAGGAACAGGATCAGGGGAAGAAAGAAAGAAAATCAAGCGAAGAAAGCAACAGGATCAAAAAGAGAAAGCAATAGGACTGAGGGAAGAAAAAATAGGGAAATTGAAAGTAAGAAAGGACGAGAAAATAAATATGGAAGACAGAGGAAGAAGGTGAATAGAAAGACAAAGAAAGCACAAGAAAAAAAATAGGTAGAAAGGAACAAAAAATTCAAGAAAAAGAAGATATAATCAGAAATAAATAATAATTGAGGAATTAAAAATGGAAAGAAAAGAATTAAAAATTTGAAGACGAAATGTAAGGTGGATTAAAGATAACGAGAACAAGGAAAGAGAAAATATAATCAGAAAAAAACTGGAAAAAAGATATAGGAAGAAGGAAACCAAATAACTAAAATTGTTCGAATAAAGCAGGAAAGCTAAAATTGAATGAAAAATGACAAAAAGTGTTCGGGACAAAAGCCTGTGGCGAGGCAAGAATGTCAATGCAGTATTAATAAATCAAATACCTGCTTTCCGAATCGCATTACGATGCCGTTAGATATAAGTTTAGAACATGACGATGCTGAAGTTCAGTTCAGATAATTAACCACGTTGGGGAGGAGATCGAGGGGAAGGGTGGGGGCGTAGTCCGAGTTCAAATATGCGGGTAATCAACCCACTCATTCATTAGGGCTACATATTGCGCATTTTAATCTCAACGGCTTCGCATCTTTCCAACGAAAAAAATACTAAATATGCAATCAGATAGCCATTCATTCCAGCAGGCACGTTGGCAGGTGAGAACACTCTCCTTCCCAGAAACAGAGTTCAAAACTTGGAGTTTCTAATTACGAGACACTAATACAACCTTTCCTTATTCCACTTATGAAGTGAAAGTCTTCGCTTCGCGCATAGCGTATGGTGTTAGTTGTAATTAAGATATGTATTTGTTTTAATTATGAGTTGCCTGGGCCCGGTCTTGATTTACAGGGGACCCATATATTTATCTGTTAGTTGCTACGGGTTACCATTTAGTATTTTATAACAGTAGTGCCCTCTCTTACGTGCCTGTTCAGAGACGGATGGGACAAATGTTCAGACTGTATCCAGAGGTACAAGCAAATATCATGGCCCACGACAAGCTGTAAATATAAAAAGAGCCTGCTGAAATGGCACATACGTCTTCATTACACATTTCACGCAATATGTTATATTTTTCTGACGGTTAGACTATTATTGTTAATGGAAATGAACTGGATTTAGAGACAACCTGTTGTCAATTGTTAAAAGATCTCAAAACATGGTTTGATAGCAATCTGCTTCACTCAAATGTTAATAAGACCGCATATATTCACTTTCACAATTCTCAATAGAAAAATTTGAAGGACATTAATATTTCTATTCAAGATCAACACTTACTTACTTACTTACTTATTGGCTTTTAAGGAACCCGGAGGTTCATTGCCGCCCTCACATAAGCCCGCCATTAGTCCCTGTCCTGAGCAAGATTAATCCATTCTCTATCATCATATCCCACCTCCCTCAAATCCATTTTAATATTATCTTCCCACCTACGTCTCGGCCTCCCAACTAACACTCTATATGCATTTCTGGATTCGCCCATACGTGCTACATGCCCTGCCCATCTCAAACGTCTGGATTTAATGTTCCTAGTTATGTCAGGTGAAGAATACAATGCGTTCAGTTCTGTGTTGTGTAACTTTCTCCATTCTCCTGTAACTTCATCCCTCTTAGCCCCAAATATTTTCCTAAGCACCTTATTCTCAAACACCCTTAATCTATGTTCCTCTCTCAAAGTGAGAGTCCAAGTTTCACAACCATACAGAACACCCGGTAATATAACTGTTTTATAAATTCTAACTTTCAGATTTTTTGACAGCAGACTGGATGATAAAAGTTTCTCAACCGAATAATAACAGGCATTTCCCATATTTATTCTGCTTTTCCTCCCGAGTGCCATTTATACTTCTTATTGTTGGTCCAAGACATTTGAACTTTTCTACCTTTCAAAGGACAAATTTCCAATTTTTATATTTCCATTTCGTAGTATGTTCTGGCCACGAGACATAATCATATACTTTGTCTTTTCGGGATTTACTTCCAAACCTATCTCTTTACTTGCTTCCAGTAAAATTCCCGTATTTTCCCTAATCATTTCTCCTAACATATTCACGTCATCCGCATAGACAAGCAGCTGATGTAACCCATTCAATTCCAAACCCTCTCTGTTATCCTGAACTTTCCTAATGGCATACTCTAGATCAAAGTTAAAAAGTAAAGGTGATAGTGCAACTCCTTGCTTTAGCCCACAGTGAATTGGAAAAGCATCAGATAGAAACTGACCTATACGAACTCTGCTGTACGTTTCACTGAGACACATTTTAATTAATCGAACTAGTTTCTTCGGAATACCAAATTCAGTAAGAATATCATATAAAACTTCTCTCTTAACCGAGTCATATGCCTTTTTGAAATCTATGAATAACTGATGTACTTATGTAAATGGGGAACTACTAAATTCTTGGGCGTTACATTTGATGATTGTTTGTCTTGGAGACACCATAGCACAAGTTTAATTTCTAAACTCAATAGCATTTGTTATCAAATCAGAATTTTGAGGACGATAATAAATCACGATGTATTAATGTCTTATTATTTCGCACACGTCGAGTCAAGGCTTTCATACGGTATTGGTTTTCGGGGATCTGGAACCATGCTGAATGATATATTTATTGCTCAAAAGCGTATTGTCAGATGCATAGCGGGCGTTGACAGTAGGAACTCTTGTAGGGAACACTTTTTACAATATAATATTCTTACTCTTTATGGTTTATATATTTTTAATGTTTTACAACTAATTTATAAAAATCTGTCTGATTTTCACCAAAATTGTGACTTCCATACCTACAATACTCGTAACAAAAATAGTTTAACTATTCCAGCACACCATCTTACAAACACTAGTAGAACCTATATGGTCTTTGGTATCAAAATCTATAATAGTTTGCCTAATGACATCAAATATACCAAAAATTCTCTCAAATTTAGGAATTATATAAAAAACGAAATTAATAAAATTGTGTCCCTACAATCTTGAGGATGCACGCATGGGCCCTCGAAATGAATAATGTTTTTTAAATATTTGACTTATTTTAAATTAAATTGTAATTGTATATATCTGACCATGTCTATGCATACATTATGCCTTCGACAATAAAGTTCTATCAATCAATCAATCAATCAATCAATCTAACTATCTATCTATCTATCTATCTATCTATCTATCTATCTATCTATCTATCTATCTATCTATCTATCTATCTATCTATCTATCTATCTATCTATCTATCTATCTATCTATCTATCTATCTATCTATCTATCTATCTATCTATCTATCCATCCATCCATCAATCTATCGATCCATCCATCTATCGATCCATCCATCCATCTTTCTATCCATCCATCTTTCTATCCATCCATCTTTCTATCCATCCATCTTTCTATCCATCCATCCATCCATCTTTCTATCCATCCATCCATCCATCCATCCATCCACCTATCTATAATGAAGGGAATAACGTGAAAAAGAACATAAAACCAGACCAGTTACTTCAGGGGACGTTCCCGAATTGCATGTGGGATCAGTGCAGGTCGAGAAAGAAAATACTGAATTGCATGCGGGGATTTCTGAACGCGCAACACTCCCGAGCGATGAGCGCGATTCACGCCCGAGCGCAACAGTGAATTGAAGCAGGAGGAGGTACCTTTGAAAATGTGCGAAAACATCGACCCCCGACTTCTAGAATATTATAGTCGCGACGCTGTTATTCCCGGCGTGACTCCTCCTCTTTGCTTACGTCTTAGGAAGTCAAGGCTCTATAAAGTCTAGGTAGGTAGTATCGTTCGCCTTTTTTTTCTTTCGTTGCCGAGCTACCAGACGAGGGATCTATTTCCCACACCGTTAAATATTATCATCTCGTAGCTTCTATGATAATAAATCAAACGCACTGTAATTCAGCAAATAATTGAGCAGCAAATAATGTCCTCGTGTCCTTTCTGCGAACGCAAACGAAAGAGCCAAAATGGCGGGCGATTATATTAATAATTTGTCGAGCCTTAGGAAATGCTTAACGACTTCATCAGCGAATCACAAAACGCACAGGTTTAAATGTAGCCGACCTGCAACGTGATTGGCTACCGGAAATTAGAGCGACGGGACTATAGGTATGTATGCATACGTGAATATAAACTTTAAATTCGTCCGTTATCTGTCTCTAAATGCGAGTTAGTACAATGGATCTCAGACGTTTTTGTGAAAACAAAGAGCCATATCTCCGTAACCGTTCGAAAACTGACCTATATTCATAGGAACTTTTTGACTCAGAATGACTTCAGAATTCACATCCCAAATTGTTTACCTTTCCTCGTGAATTACCCTGTATAGTAATAGGGGGAAAGCTCAAGTAAGTAAGCTGATCCGGACTTTACCGTTGGTCAGCGGGTTGCTTCAACCCAGTCAGGAGGACTGTCGTCACATATCTATTGACTTATTGACTATATTTCCTATTTGGCATTTAGGAAACGCTTTAATGCTAGGGTAGACCAGCATGGTGAAATGTTATTTCCTCCATTTGTGATTGAACAGTAATACGCTGTCAGTCGGTTCCCAGAGCCTCGTTTGTTAAAAACAGGCTGCACCACGGGAAGGTGAGGATGGGATTCGAGTAGGAGAGGTTATGGAATGCACTTCACTACTCCTTGCAACCCGACTAACAAAATGTATCAACAATAAAACTGTTACCATAGTAACCAAAATCATAGTGATTCTGAATAAAACTTGTCAATATGTGAAGTAAGATATAATTTACTGAACCCACCACAACTTACTTTTTAGAGTATTACATCATCCAAAAAAATTCTGTTACAGGTCTCTTATTCAGTTCTAGGGAATCAATTCCAATTTTTTTTCTTAAGTGGGGAAATAAATACAAAATAGGAAAAGAACTGACATTTTCAGAAAATTTTCAATTTTCAAAAAACCTCCAGTGGGAGGCAGTTAACAATTTAAAGTTTTTGCATGGAATTACTTCCATATAAAAATAACAATGAATTGTATATCAATATAATATACTACTGTTTTTCGTTGATTTTTTTTAATTTTGTTTGCAAATTTCTCATTTAAAGGTAAGGTAAAGGTATCCCCGTAACATGCCATGAAGGCACTTGGGGGGCATGGAGGTAGAGCCCTATGCTTTCCATGACCTCGGCTCTAGAATGAGGTGGTGTGGTCGGCACCACGCTCTGACCGCCTTTTACCCCCGGGAAAGACCCGGTACTCAATTTTACAGAATGCTGAGTGAACCTTGGAGCCGTTCTGAAAGTTTGGCAACGAGAAAAAATCCTGTCACCACCTGAGATCGAACCCCCGACCTTCCAGTCCGTAGCCAGCTGCTCTACCAACTGAGCTACCCGGCCGCCTTCTCATTTAAAAGGCACGGTTTAATTCTGTGGCCAGGGGGGAAAAGGTCTTAAGAAAAAATTTTATACTTTTCAGGAAAGCAGTAGAAAGAGTGAAATTTGTGTCAATTATAGAATTTTTTTAATTAAGAGATTTTTCCTGAATATTATTTGTTTATGTTTCTTTTAAAATAGGTAATGTTGTTGATTATTTTCAAAAATAGCCGCACTTAAGCCCTTTTAAGACTAGAACCCAAACTGAGTAGAAGGAACTATGTAAACATAAGACCTTTATTAGGAATGCAAAATGGGTCTTAAACAATTATAGAACTGTTTACTCTGGTGCTTAAAGTTTTAAAAGGAAAGGACATCAGTATGTGATAAAATGGCTAAAATACAAGTTAGACCTTTTTAATAGGGAAGTATGGAAAGTAAACATGTAATGGTTTGTAAGGAATAAAGTATTAAATATTCTTAAGTTCGGAATATGTATGATAAGAAGTTTCTTGTGATAAATTTTAACGTACCTTGTTAACATGTTTCGATCTATTTTCGGTCATCTTCGGAACTCGGTCGAAACATGTTAACAAGGTACGTTAAAATTTAACACAAGAAAGTTCTTATTATACATATTCCGAAGTGATACAGTGTTAAAAGTTGTGTAATCAAGATGTATATTCTTAAGCCCTTTATTCTGTGTGTGCTCGATTCAAAAAGTACTTAGGACATTTGGTAACGCTCTATAAATCCAGTCAGGAGTCTTATTTGACTTCAGCCGTTTTACCAGATTGTAGAGAATTGCTTCCTCTTTCAAAATATATCAAAATCTAATTTAAAAAAAGAAATGACTTAAGACCTTTTTCCTCCCGGCCACAGAATTTTACAATTAATTTAACGTATTATAGGAAATGTATGTTAGCCGAATATTTCTTCTGAATCCATGTATTCATATTATATATTATATTGTATAATCTATGTTTATTTTTGTTATTCTGTGTAAAATTTTCAAATTATAATATGAATCAGACTGTCAAATAAAAATAAAAATATAAGTAAGCTAAATAGTTATTTTTGTAATAAATTTACAATCATTAATGAATTTTAACTACTTTAACCAAGAGTGTACCCTTTTATACAATTTCAACCCCGAATACTGGCACAGATTTCGATTGTTGAAATAATTTTCATTTCTAAAAATAATGTTCAATGTATATATTAACTCGAGGAATATCACTTCTGTTGAAGTCATACAAAATTTTTTCAATATTCTTTTGAGAATATTAACTCCACATGTAGAAGAAAATTATTGGGGATAATCAGTATGGTTTTGGGCGCATAGATCGAATATTGATCAGACCTTTTGTATTCGACAGATATTGGAGAAGAAATGGGAGTATAAGGGTATAGTACATCAGTTATTCACAGATTTCAAAAAGGCATATGACTCAGTTAAGAGAGAAATTTTATATGACATTCTTATTGAATTTGGTATTCCCAAGAAACTAGTTCGATTAATTGAAATGTGTCTCAGTGAAAAGTACACCAGAGTCCGTATAGGCCAGTTTCTATCTGATGCTTTTCCAATTTACTGGGGGCTGAAGTAAGGATATGCATTATCACATTTAGCTTCAAAAATTTGGTCTGGAATATGCCCTTAGGAAAGTCCAGAATAATAGAGTTTGGAATTGAACGGGTTACATCGTCTGCTTGTGTATGCGGATGACGTGAATATGTTAGGAGAAAATCCAAAAAATATTAGGAAAAACACTGAAATTTTATTAGAAGCAAGTAAAGAGATAGGTTTGGAAGTAAATCCCGAAAAGACAAAGTATATGATTATGTCTCATGGCCAGAACATACTACGAAATGGAAATATAAAAATTGGAAATTTGTCCTTTGAAAGGTAGAAAAGTTCAAACGTCTTGGACCAACAATAAGAAGTATAAATGGCACTCGGGAGGAAAAGCAGAATAAATATGGGAAATGCCTGTTATTATTCGGTCTGCTGTCGAAAAAACTGAAAGTTAGAATTTATAAAACAGTTATATTACCGGTTGTTCTGTATGGTTGTGAAACTTGGACACTCACTTTGAGAGAGGAACAGAGATTAAGGGTGCTTGTGAGTAAGGTGCTTAGAAAAATATTTGGGGCTAAGAGGGATGAAGTTACAGGAGAATTGAGAAAGTTACACAACGTAGAACTACACGCATTGTATTCTTCACCTGACATAATTAGGAATATTAAATCCATACGATTGAGGCCGGAGAGAAAAAGACCTTTGGGGAGTCCGAGACGTAGATGGGAAGATAATATAAAAATTGATTTGAGAGAGGTGGGATATGATGGTAGAGACTGGATTAATCTTACTTAGGATAGGGATCGCTGGCGGGCTTCAGTTATGTTAGGGTGGCAATGAACCTTCGGGTTCCTTAAGAGCCATTTGTAAGTAAGTAAGTAAGTATATATATTAGCTTGAATCCTGACTTCCGGCGTCAAAATGCTCTGAACTTTCGGTTAACAACGCAATAGCAGAAGCAATGGCAATTTTAAATACCAGCTACGGTACATCTTCCCTAGATATAAATAGCAGACCTGTAGGCGGGAAGTTTAGCAGAGTCTATAGTGCAGGGAGATAAATAAATATATTATTTTCCCTTCCTCATAACCATAAAAATTAAAGTCCATTATCTGTGAGAATTATCTATGAGTAGTAATGCTACTACCGCAGTATTTTATCTCATTAAAAAACTTAAAACTTTGCGTCAAGTGCGGAACTGCGATTCTGGAACAGTAAATACTGCGTCTTTTTGACATTCCCCCGCAGCTGTGGTGCTGTACCGGCTGGTTGCCATAGTAATTAATACTGAGAAATGTTACTTTAGTGGCCTGACATCTCGGATGACACATGGCAGTCGCCAGAAACGTGAAAATATTTTTAGTCTTCCAGAATAATAACATTTCTTTTATTAAGTCTCTTCAAGCTGTAATTGTAATACCGTTTATAAAGCATTTCGTGGCTTTTAAAAATAGCCTTGAAGCGTTTTTCCAGCGGGCTTTTAATTTAGGTAAAATTAAAGGAGTAAATAATGATTAACGTCCGTAATGCATAGCGTTTTAAGACGTCCTTCTTATGGATATAAAAATACATCACACCTTAAATTCTTACAGTCTTACTAATAAACCGTGTATAGCTTTTATACTAGACTTATGCAAAGTTGAGACAGAAAACTTTACTAATAAACCATGCAGAAGCGATGGACGTATAAACAGCCTGTAACTATACAATGGGAATTGCTTTGCAGTAGTTATATACACGAAACCCCTTGTTTAAGCGTTGTATATAGAGAAAAAATGGCCGCCCCTCTAACAGCTGTTCGTATCGACTGTCATTCTATGATGATGGTTGCCTAGTAACCAAAGAAGGACAAACCAAAGAGCACAGAATAATATTACTGTAGCTTGCACTCTTTGACCAAAATATAGTATGGTAATCGATTAGAGCCAGTTGTACTATCGATACTTAACACGCCACACTAGAGCGCTCTACCGGATGCAATAGAGAACCTCAGATATTCTATTATCTTTCGTAACGAAGTAATGACGAAACTATGACGTAGCTGTGTAACAGTTGTACTGTTATACGCGACGTATGTAGTGATTATTAGTAAGGAATTTACACACGACTTATAAACGAGCTACTCATTGTATAAGACAGTTAAACGTCTGTATATAGAGTTTTTATTAGTAAGACCGTTACCATATAAATAAGTAATACAGTTATACACCCTCATTTAAGAGACAAACATTTAAGACAATACGAAATCTTTGTAGGTGAAATAATGACGGACACGCAATCCATGACGTGTCATTCCATGAGATGTGGGACATTTTGATCAAATTATGAGACATTCCGGCATTTTTATTTTAACCATTGCCTACACTATATACTTCCTATTTACAAGATATTTTGGAGGCAAACTGTTTTTATTATGAAACTATGTTTCAAGATATGATCATCAATTATTCCTGTTTGATTTTTAATGCAAATTTCATTTTTAAGGGTAGTGTTTTCTTATTTTATATCTTTCAGAACATGCAAGCAGTGATAGTAGGAGGAAGAAGAATAAAGTGCATAAGATTTGCTGATGATATGGCGTTGTTAGCAGCAGAAGAAATTATACTAAGGGATATGCTACTGGAGTTAAATGACAGCTGTGAGCAGTATGGAATGAAGATAAATGCCAACAAGACGAAGACCATAGTCATAGGAAAAAAAGTAAAGAAGGCAAACTTGCTAATTTTAAATGAGGCAGTAGAGTAAGTGGACAGCTTCAAATACTTGGGATGTACTATAAGCTGTAACATGAGCTGCTGCCAGGAAGTCAAAAGAAGTATAGCAATGACAAGGGAAGCGTTTAATAGAAAAAGGAGCATCTTCTGCGGACCTCTGGAGGAAGAACTATGGAAGTGAAGTGTAGCATTGTATGAGGAGGGCAGAAACATAGACATTACGACAAAGTGAAGAGAAGCGACTAGAAGTATTTGAAATGTGGCCAGTCAATCAGGAAGCCAGTGAATAAGGAACCCAGTCAATCAGGAACCCAGTCAATCACGAAGCCAGTCAATGAAAAAGCTAATAAATCAGGAAGCCAGTCAATCAGGAAGCCAGTCAATCAAGAAAGCCAGTGAATAAGAAAGCCAGTCAATCAGAAAGCTAATCAATCAGGAAGCCAGTCAATCAGGAAACCAGTGAATCTAGAAGCCAGTGAATCTAGAAGCCAGTGAATCTAGAAGCCAGTCAGTCAGAAAGCCAGTCAGTCAGGAAGCCAGTCAGTCAGGAAGCCAGTCAATCAGGAATCCAGTCAATCAAAAAGCCAGTCAATCAGGAAGCCAGTCAATCAGGAAGCCAGTCAATCAGGAAGCCAGTCAATCAGGAAGCCAGTCAATCAGGAAGCCAGTCAATCAAGAAGCCAGTGGATAAGAAAGTCAGTCAATCAAGAAAGCCAGTGAATAAGAAAGCCAGTCAATCAGGAAGCTAGTCAATCAGAAAGCTAATCAATCAGGAAGCCAGTCAATCAAAAGAAGCCAGTCAATCAGGAAGCCAGTCAATCAGGAAGCCTGTCAATCAAGAAAGCCAGTGAATAAGAAAGCCAGTCAATCAGAAAGCTAATCAATCAGGAAGCCAGCCAATCAGGAAGCCAGTTAATCTAGAAGCCAGTGAATAAGAAAGCCAGTCAATCACGAAGCTAGTCAATCAGGAAGCCAGTCAATCTGGAAGCCAGTCAATCTGGAAGCCAGTCAATCTGGAAGCCAGTCAATCTGGAAGCCAGTCAATCAAGAAAGCCAGTGTATAAGAACGCCAGTCAATCAGAAAGCTAATCAATCAGGAAGCCAGTCAATGAGGAAGCCAGTGAATAAGAAAGCCAGTCAATCAGGAAGCCAGTCAATCAGGAAGCCAGTCAATCAGGAAGCCAGTCAATCAGAAAGCTAATCAATCAGGAAGCCAGTCAATCAGAAAGCTAATCAATCAGGAAGCCAGTCAATCAAGAAGCCATTGAATAAGAAATCCAATCAATCAGGAAGCTAGTGAATAATAAAGCCAGTCAATCAGGAAGCCAGTCAATCAAGAAAGCCAGTGAATAAGAAAGCCAGTGTATCAGGAAGCCATAGAATAAGAAAGCCAGTGAATAAGAAAGCCAGTGTATCAAGAAGCCAGTGAATAAGAAAGCCAGTGAATAAAAAACCCAGTCCATCAGAAAGCCAATCAATCAGAAAGCTTGTTATTCAGAAATTTTAATTGGTTTATTTTACAACGCTTCAGCAACTGCTATGGTTATCTATCGCCTGAGTAAAATGAAGGTGATAATGCCAACGTATCTATCGCCTGAGTGAAGTGAAGGTGATAATACCAACGAAAATAGTCCAGAGTCCATAGTCGAAAGTTACCCAGCATTTGCTCTTAATGAGCTGAAGAAAAGCCCAGGAAGGAAACCTGGCGAACCTACACAAAGTAACTTGTCCTAACCAGGATTTGATCCCGGACGCTCATTTCACGGTCAGACATTCTAATCGTTACTCCACAGCAGTGGACGACAATCAGAAAGCCAAGTAATCCGAAAGTCAAGCAATCGGGAAGTCAGTGAATCTGTTAGATTGTCAAGCACATCTACAATAATTGAATGAGGCATGAAGGATGTCAGTCAACCATGAGGCAGGTACGTAGTGAATCAATCAGTGAGATAGGCAACTAACAGGCAAGTCACATATTAATTCATGAGAAAAATAAACAAAACGCTATTTAGTAAATCATAAATCAATGATTCAATCAACAAGTCATACATCCATCCAGTCAAAATCATCTACTCAACAGCCAGTCATTTCTGAAGACAGTCCACTTCTCAGTTACTTATCACGCTAATTTCCTTTTGTTGCTACGTCTACCAAATCTGTTTTTATAAAGTTGGATGAATCGGTGTTAGCACAATTACCGAATTCTGAGTGGTTAAATGGCCTGGCCTGATGTTACTCTCTCTCTCCTCTGAACAAAGATCACGGGCGGGGGTCTCCCATGCGAGAACACACACATTTACACACTTTGTTAAATCTCGAAGGGTCATATTAAAGCAAAATGCCTTTCCAGGTACTTAATCTTACTTTGCAACTAACAAACGCGCGGATTGCTGAGGATGGAGGGGGGTCGCAGGCGGCTCTGGTTTAGAGATATTCTAGTTAGACCAAACAGATCTATCTCTTGCGCTCTCTCTCTCTTGCTTATAATACTAAGCCCTAATTACAGTACGAAGATCTACCGCTCCGCCATGCCGTTACAAAGAGGGTGTGTGTATGTGATAACCTAACATCTACTGCGACCCTTTCCCCCTTACCTCCCTCACACTCTTTCCCCCCTTCCTCTGAAACAGTAAGTGTAATTTGTCTATAATAATATTCGTATTAATGATGAAAAGTTGGTAAAAGAGAACCCGGGGCCCATTTCCCTTCATCTTTCTGTTACCCTTAAGAATCTCCATCTACCCTGTTAGATTTCAGTCGTATATTATTATTAAAGTAAGCTTTTATTTGTATCTGCAATATCCATAAGTCCTCTTTTATTTCAGTGTATAAAATTATTAACATCAAGTAATTAAGAGTTTTTCTTCTATAAAGTGAATATCTTTCCTTATTATTTTATCCCCTTCAAGCACTGAGTTCGTTGATCTACTTCACTCACATGTTTGTTGGCAGAAAATGGCATGGTAAAATATGGTATACTGTAGTAAGGTGAGATATATGATGTATTAAGATAAGATATCGTATGGTTATGTATGATTAGCTGAGGTGAGATAAGATATGGTAAGGTGAAGTAAGGTAAGATATAGTAATGTGAAGTAAGATAAGATATACATATATTAAGGTGAGATAAGATATGGTAAGGTGAAGTAAAGTAAGAGATGGTAAGATGAAGTAAGGTAAGATATTATACATATAGTAAGGTGAGGTAAGGTGAAATGAAATAAGATACGATAATGTAAAGTGAAGTAAGATATGGTAAGGTGAGGTAAGATATGGTAAGGTGAAATGAAATAAGATACGATAAGGTAAAGTAAAGTGAAGTAAGATATGGTAAGGTGAGATAAGATATGGTAAGGTGAAATGAAATAAGATACGATAAGGTAAAGTGAAGTAAGATATGGTACGGTGAGGTAAGATATGGTAAGGTGAAATGAAATAAGATACGATAAGGTAAAGTAAAATGAAGTAAGATATGGTAAGGTGAGGTAAGATATGGTAAGGTGAGGTAAGATATGGTAAGGTGAAATGAAATAAGATACGATAAGGTAAAGTAAAGTGAAGTAAGATATAGTAAGGTGTTTTAAGATATGGTAAGGTGAAATGGAATAAGATACGGTAAGGTAAGGTAAAGTAAAGTGAAGTAAGATATGGTAAGGTGAGGTAAGATATGGTAAAGTGAAATGAAATAAGATACGATAAGGTAAAGTGAAGTAAGATATGGTAAGGTGAGGTAAGATATGATAAGGTGAAATGAAATAAGATACGATAAGGTAAAATAAAGTGAAGTAAGATATGGTAAGGTGAGGTAAGATATGGTAAGGTAAGGTGAGGTAAGATATGGTAAGGTGAAGTAAAATAAGATATTATACATATAGTAAGATGAGGTAAGATACAGCATGATCAGAGATAAAATATGGTAACGTGAAGTAAGATAAGATATTATACATATAGTAAGGTGAGGTAAAACATGGTAAGATAAGTTGAGATAAAATATGGTAACGTGAAGTAACAAGATTTTATACCTATAGTAAGGTGAGGTAAAATATGGTACGGTAAGTTGAGATAAATATGGTAAGGTGAAGTAAGATAAGATATTATACATATAGTAAGGTGAGGTAAATATGGTAAGGTGAAATGAAACAAAATACGATAAAGTGAAATTAAATAAGATACGATAAGGTACAGTAAAACAAAGTGAAGTAAGATATGTTAAGGTGAGGTAAGATAGGATATGATAAGGTGAGGTAAGATATTGTACAATGTGTTAAGATAAGATACGGTACGCCTATTGTAAAGTAAAACGCAGTAGTCTATGTAGTCAAATAAGATAAAATACGGCATGGTAAATTATTAAGCCTACTCTAACAGAACTTGTAGCCTAATTCTGAATCGTAGGGAGCCAAAGAGAACTTACACCATGATCAGAGAGACAATTAAATATAGGCAGTACTTTTTTTGCAAGAGAACATACGAAACTATGATGGAACATGAAAGTCAATGACAAGCTAAAGCAACAAGAAAACATACAATGTATCTCAGCGCTATGAAATAGAAATAATTATTTTACTTGTATTCGTTTATTCTTATTTGTTTTAATCAATATGTTTTTATATTTATTTCACTTAGGCCCTATGTGTTTATTTACTTATGTATGCATATATTTATTCAATTAATTATATATTTATTTAGTTATTTACTTATTTCATTTATTCATTACTTACTGGCTTTTAAGGAACCCGGAGGTTCATTGCCGCCCTCACATAAGCCCCTATCCTGAGCAAGATTAGTCCAGTCTCTATCATCAACACTGCAGGTTTTGGACCCAAAATATATAATGAATTAATTAGAGCTTACCATGAGCTAAATACACTTAATACACACAGATTTAAGAAACAAATCAGATTAATTATTCAACTGTTTAAGCTAATTGAGTTAAAAATTGATACTATAATATTTGTGTACTTTTGTATTTTCTATTTGTATATAGACCCTATTATTACATGCTGTATTATTTTACTATTTATTAATGTTATTGTGCTCAATGAACACTCTTAATTTTGTGATATATTTTGTATAACTGATTCTGAACTGCGCCCGAGCACGAGCTTCTGCTCTTTCGGGCTGCAATGCCTAATGTAGCTCAAGTGTAAAGTATTAAATAAATAAATAAATAAGTAAATAAAACGAATAAAATATCCCACCTCCCTCAAATCCATTTTAATATTATCTTCCAATCTACGTCTCTGCCTCCCTAAAGGTCTTTTTCCCTCCGGCTTCCCAACTAACACTCTATATGCCCATACGTGCTACATGCCTGCCCATCTGAAACGTCTGGATTTAATGTTCCTAATTATGTCAGGTGAAGAAGAATACAATGCGTGCAGTTCTGCGTTGTGTAACTTTCTCCATTCTCCTGTAACTTCAACCCTCTTAGTCCCAAATATTTTCCTAAGCACCTTATTCTCAAACACCCTTAACCTATGTTCCTCTCTCAAAGTGAGAGTCCAAGTTTCACAACCATAAAGAACAACCGGTAATATAACCGTTTTATAAATTAATTAATTTCTTTATTTACGTATTTATAACATTTTAATCATTATTTGTTAATTTATTATTAATTCAGTATTCATTTATTTATTATTTAAGGTAATTTATTTTATCGACTCATTATTATTATTATTTTTAATGTATTTATCTACTTAGAACGTGCAGTGAAGTGCAACGTTACAGTAGGCGATCATACCTAACGCGATGAATAGCCAATAGCCCCATTAAAACTCAACACAACCACTTCTCTAAGACCAGAAACGTACTACAAACTTGTATCATTCTCTTACCAGAAATCGAATCAGAGTTAGGGAATGTCTACTGTTAAACCACTGAATCACAATACGGATTCTATCTCTCTCTCTCTCTCTCTCTCTCTCGCTCGCTCGCTCGCGCTCGCACACACACATACACACACTCACTATATTTCCTTCTAAATAATTTTAGACTGGCATATTACTTGATATGGACGAAGAGTCTGAAGGGAAAACAAAACGGATGGGCGGCTTTGAGATATTCCAACTGTGTAAAATCCCTACACAACTCAATAGTGGATTTAAAAACTGAGACTGGGGGAAACGCTGTCGACTCCGATATTCGTAGTGGGATGTAACCCAGTACAGCACAGATCGATAATCATTTGATCCCTTGACTCTGGAGGGAAGACGGTTTTGGTTTATTCCACTTCTTTTGCTCTCCCTGAAGACTTAAGTTTAAAATCCGTACCGGTATATCTGTTCATTGGAATAACATCCGACATTCTGCTTGAATATCTCCTTCCGAAGATAACTTACAGACAGGCATATTTATGCTGCACAAATATCCCAAGATTATACTAGAAAAATATAAAGAAATGAAGAAGACACTTGTCTTTAAGAGATCAAACTTTTTCATAATGAAAAACTCACACGACAGATAAGTTAAACTATTATTCATACATCAGGTTTTTAACTTTTAGGTTTATATGTTTGATTAAAAATTTCAATAAGCAAAGGAAGGCAGATATGCATTTTATGGCTTCAAATAAATATATTCGCCTAACCGAAGCAAAAAATAAATTGTTTCATAAGGTAGGTCTATACATTTTTATTAGTTACAGGTTCTGCTTACTATTATAGGCCCACCCTCATCGGATTGAAATTTCTGTTTTATACGTATTTTATTATCATTTTTCATCCCGAGATAATTAATAACAAAAAATAAAAACTAACGTTTGTTTCCTGTTTTTCTTAAAATGAAGTTCAGGTCCCATTTAATTTTCATTTGTCTTTACTTACGTAAACAATGTTGCACAATGGGACCAAAACAAAATTTTAAGAATGAATTATGGTTTGATTCCAAAACCTGCTATTTTGCTGAAAAACCGATTTTGACATAACATAATATACATATATCTTTAATTGTGAATCCAATCGTCAAGTTATTTTTTGCAAATTCCTGCTATTTGTCACTGAGAATGATATTTGAGAGTATGATTATTTTTTTCCAAAACTTTCTTGTATTATGTTTTTTCAGACCAAAACCTACTATCTTATATGTAATTTATAAACTATGAAGATTTTAGTACATTAAGTATATAGACTGGTATAAAATATCGTTTTGATAAGAATAAACACATATTTTTCAGAATTGGTTCGTTTATTTTAAAGCCCCCTTCTTGCAAAAATAACTGAAAGTGAAATAGCTAGTTTTGGAAAAAAAATCATATATTGAAGGAATTATCCTTGCACAAAAATATATGCTCCCTAGATCAGAATTATATACTTTAATTATTTAAATACAATTTCAATTAAGAAACGTGTTAAACGAATTATACTTATAGAAAAATTGACGTCCCGTGTACAAAATGATCATACTTAAAAAACGTTTCTAATAAACCATGCATAAACGATGGATGTATAAGCAGTGTGTAACTACACATGTGAATTGCTTTGCTCCCTATAGTTATACACACGAAGCTCCCTGTTTAATCGTTGTATACAGAGGAAAAAATGGCTGCGTCTCTAACAGCTGTTCGTATCGATTGTCATTTTATGATTATAGTTGCCTTGTAACCACAGAACAAGAAATGAAAGAGCACAAAACAATTAGAATAATATTGGTGTAGCTATACTCTTTGATCAAAACAAAGCGTGGTAATCGACCAGTCCAAAGTTTACTATCGATACTTAGCGCGGCACACTAACGCATACTATCGGATGCAATAAAGAATCTCAGTTATTCTGTTATCTTTCGTAATAAAATAATGACGAAACTATGACGTAGCTGTGTAACAGTTTTATTGATATACATGACTTATATAGTGATTAATCAGGGCTTTACATACGACTTATAAACGAGCTATTCACTGAATAAGGCAGTTAAACGTCTTGATATGAATAAGATCGTAATTATTTAACCACTTCAAAGTTTCATCTGGTTGGTATTACTGAGATACCTATTGTCAATTGTTTTCTAATATTATAGCAGTAGGCCATGACCGACCGGGTATATAAAGATTACAGCTCTTCGAGCCTTGAGACATATTGAAGAAGCTGCTTTGCTAACAATCCAGTATGAAACGTTAAGTAATTTACTAATATATAGAACTGTTATCAAGAAGTAACGCTTATCAAGATTTCATTTATACACACACAACATAATAAGTGCATGATTGAATTAACAGCCCCACTTACCTTTTCCCAATGACCGAATGAGTTGCATTCCTTGTGCACTTCAACTGAAAAACAAGAAACATTAAATATTATACTTTCTCATTACGACTTTCGTGACGACGCAATACTTTTATAATATCACGAGTCATATCATCCTTTATATTCCCAAAAGGTAAGATATTTGACGTCATTTATAAATAATTGTAATATTTAAGCACATTTTATTTTGCACAATTCCATATAAAATAAAATTATCTATAGTATTTTTTTATTTCAGTAGGTTATTTTACGACGCTTTATCAACAGCATAGATTATTTAGCGTCTGAATGAGATGAAGGTGATAATACCGGTGAAATGAGTCCGGGGTCCAGCACCGAAAGTTACCCAGCATTTGCTCATACTGGGTTGAGGGAAAACCTCAACCAGGTAACTTGCTCCAACCGGGAATCGAACCCGGGCCACCTGGTTTCGTGGCCAGACGCGCTAACCGTTACTTCACAGGTGTGGACATCTATAGCAATTTCAGACCTCGAGTGACATTTATTAGGACTATTTCGTGAATAAAATAAAAATGTAAATAATATATCCCTAAAATTCGTTCACAAAATGTTAATAATTGTATATTTATTTATAGTTAGAAATAAATTTACGTTTATTTTATTTTATTTTATATTTTTTATTGATCTAATTATTGTATTATTGCAATGGTATTATTGTATATTATAAATCACTGCCACCGGGTGTATACCCAATTGTAGTGTTAATAAATACAGGGACATCATTTTATTTTTACTAACATTTTTAATATTAACTTGCCTATACCTCTGGATCAACGCAGTTTGCTACTCCCTTCCACGACTGGAGTTCGATGATACTGGCGTAATATACAAACAAATCACTTTACTAGGTATAGGAGGGAAGAAAAGTAGTTCATCCATTTACGTAAAGTAGGAAATATTGCGCGTTTGAGTTTGATCATTTTCATTAGGTTTTTGTTTAATCAAAATACAGTACTGTATTAACAATGCGTGTTTTTACTCTCGAAGTGAGCTGTCCATGTGGACGTATTCATTATGCAGTGTATATTATACCGTCTACAGCACATTAGCGTACAATATAGAGAATGAAGTTAAATTGAAAAATAATCATGATATGGCTATTTAAACACATTTTTTTTTAAATGGTGGACGTTTATTTCGATTCAGTCTTCAGTTCTTTTGTGCATATTATCGCACTATAGACTATTGTACCTAATTTCAAGTACCAGTTTTGTCCTTCGTACTAGTAACTCATGTTGAAATAATTCTGTACCTACTTTATAAAAGAGTACCTTACGTACTGTAAATTCAATCTTCACTTCTCCCCGATCCGAAAAGATAAAATTACTCAGACATACTATCTCCTGTCCGCCCAAGGGGTTTTGTCGTAGGGTCGTAGAAAGGGGGGAAATCACGTGACAGTTAATTACATAACGAGGCCCTTTCATTTAAATTATTTTAAATAGTTGTATAATATTACGTAGACGTCCAATCCCTAACAGAAATTAATGTTTTCAGAAAAGAGCTAAGACAGCCCAGCCACTAGCTGGCGAATAAATGCTGGTGGGGGGAAACCGGAATGCGACGTAGGCAAATGGACGACAGTACCTGTCCGAAAATGATTCAATATTGAAAGCTCTTTCGTCACTGGAAAACGCGAACATATTTTTGGAACGTACTAATATGACTGTATATGCGGTCTTGGATCTGTGTGGAGGACGGTTTAACTTCATTAGTAGAAGGGGTGGGAGTGAAGTACATTCAAAAACTCAGGTACAATAAAAATTGAAGTAAAAATAAAATGATGTCCCTGTACATACATACACATACATTACCTATTCAGACATTGTGAAGTTGAAATAGACAAATAGCGATTACTGCAATAAACAAATTATTCAGTAATGCCAATTGAGAAAAGCAGAATACAGGTTTAATAATTTTACTTACATGTATTGCGCTTTTCTCTGGTTATTACAACAGAAAAACATTTTCATTATCTGCTGAAATCATACTTTAATTTAAACATTTTATAGTATAATTGCAAATAACCTGATTAATACATTAATTAAATGAACAATTGTTATGAAGGAGTAAGGAGTGACATTTTCTTTAGATACAATGGACATGGAATTAGAAGATGAAGATATAGATGTAGAAGTAGGATTTCGCACTTTATTTAGTACAATGGATTCATGCTCATCGAGTTATAGAAAACAGTTGGCGACACTGACTAAACAAAAGAACGACCATGAGATAAACTGATATTGACAAATCGAATTGCAAAAATTATCGCGACGTATGACTATGATTGGTTGGAATTCAGAATTTCATTACACTTCATTGGTCGAAAATGAAATCACATCATATAAACGAAATAGTCGACACTAATCTCACTAGACGTTTTGATTTATCTAGAGAAAATCAAAATTCGAGTGGGATTTAATTGACAATAACACGATTAGAAGAAAGTATATAAAGATGAGAAGAAATAAAGTACTCCAGTACAATAAAATATTAATTGACTTACTGAAGTTCTATTTCTCTAATGTTAACTTCATCAATATGTTTGAAAGGAACTGCCATTTTCAGTTGACTATCTATACGGTAAACAAATGACGAACGCAAAACTTGTTTTATAGTACTGTGAAGAATTTGCAGTTTGAACAGGATATATTTTATTTCGTTTGCAAGGCATAACAAATGCCACAAGTATTTGCGTGACACGTCCTTCACAATAGCCCACAGATAACCATATCAGTTGATAAATCGTCATAAAATAACCAACTAAAAATTTAAACTTTCTATCTATTTTTTCTCAAAAGTGATTCTTTTTTATATTAATGTTATTGCATCAAACTTCTCCATTACTAAAAACCTGTCAAAAATTTGTATTGACTAATGTTTTTTTTTTTTTTTTTTTTTTTTTTTTTTTTTTTTTTGAATGTCAAAGTTTGCCGGGATTGAATCTAGAATCTTTCAAAACGAAGCTATCTGCTAACAACTACGATCGTCCCATAATATGACAGACTTTTGGAACATATTGTATAAATATTTGACCATTCATGTTTTGAGGTTAGGTGGCTCCGGAACGCATATTGAATTGGACGCGACATTATCCATCATTTGTTCCTTTATGTCACAGTCTATTTCTCCAACTGCCCCCCCTGTATTTATATAGCAAGGAGAAGACTAGGGGAGGGGCGGGGAAGGAAGGGATTCGACCCGGGGAGAGAGACAAATGTGAATCGCAATATCCGTACCCGATATATTCCAGTCACAAGTCTGTGGAGCGGTGCGCTATCTATTCAAGGCTTTGGGCTCGGAGAAGTTGAGAATCGTACATAATATATAGATGTACAATAAGGGCTCTATGGTATACGCTTGTGCCATATTCTTGCTAGATCCAGTAAGACTACCGAAACCGTGGATGGAATATGAAAACCTTTTATACGTCACATCACGTAAATTTTGTTAGCAAACACGCCGAAATCTGAAGATTCAGGTATTAAAGCAAGAGAACATCCTATTGGCCCACATTCTTCAAGACCCAAGATTATCGTATTCTCCCGTCAATCAACGAAAAATGTAAGGGTGTGTCACTAATTCAGAAGGGTTTACAATTTCGTAAATTAAAATTTCCCTAAACATAGAACAGGCACAGCCACGAAGCTCAATACGTAGTAAATATGCATCCATAGATAGTTGCTAACCATTAGGATCGCTACTATCGCCTCATTACAGACAATGCAAAATAGTACCTGCACAATCTATTGTTCCTAGCACCCTCACAACTCAAGCTTCATGACTGTATATACTAGACTGGAACAGGTAAGATCCTGGCCATATGTAAATTTCACCTAAATCCAGAACTATTTAGCATTACCTAGAAGGCACCACCAGGAGGCGGTTCTGTCCTCCTAAAATTGTTTCTATATTCCTTTCGTCAGTGATTTCTCATTTACTTATTTAAAAAGTTGGTAATTCAACAGAAGATCTAGACCAAAGGAGGCATCATTTTTCTTTAACAATTACATACTACGAATAATAGAGAGCACTATGGTACACTGGACTGCAAAATAAATGCAGAGTCAAGTCGCTATCGATTTGAAATATTATCGTGTTACGAGGTCTTCGCTTAGGAAACAACAGAAAGAGATACACAGAAGGCATTGCATATAAACTCTATTATTGCCCTGTTATCATTCCATCATTCACCTTGTTCGTGTATGTATTCAATAAAAATAAAATATCAGTAAAACTTTAAGCCTATATTTATTTCTATAATAAAATTATCGCATTTTTTTTTGTTAATAGGCCTATGAAACGTAACTGGCCGCATATATCGATTGTAACAATGACATCATCCATGGGTAATAAGGAAGGCAGTGGAATACCATATAAACTGCAGTTTCACTATTTTCATGCAGTATTCTTATTAATGTTGTAAAACAAAAGTATAATTATAAATAATTTAAAATCAATTCATACTAAATAATAACGTGAATATAAAAGTCGTATTTACACGTTTTCTAAAAAACTTAATCTCAATAAAATAGCTTTCCACCCGACTGTGTTTGCTAAAGTCTTCGAAAAACGACATAATTTCGTATTGGCATTTCTTTTGAAGCCCAGTGTACTAAGCACGTGGTTTTACTTTCCGGCACGCAATATTTTCCACAGAATAATCTAGAGGCAGGATATACTCTCGATTACAGAAAAAAAGAGTCTATACGTCAGGAATGAGAGATTTTAAGTGTATTAAAAATAGACTAATACAGAACAAACTGGTGTTTCCATTTAGAGCGAATTCTTCAAGCCGAATTCCAATACAATCATACTGGTACAAACCAAAGGGAAAAAGAAGAATTGGAAGACCTAAAAAACGCTGGCAAGAACAGCTATAAATCTTGGAGACGGAACGGATTAAAGGGCCCATTTCATGAATCTTATTATTATTATTATTATTATTATTATTATTATTATTGTTATTATTATTATTATTATTATCATTATTATTATTATTATTATTATTATTATCGCCTTTTATTTGCGGATGATATCAAAATCTTTCGTAAAATTAATAGTTTGGCTGATTGTCAAATTCTTCAGACTGATATTAATTCAATTGCACTATGGTCTGTTGAAAATAAAATTAAAATTTATTAATCAATCCAAAACTTCTGTCATTTCCTTCTCACAGAAAACTACCTCCCTAAAATTTAATTACTCTCTTAGTAATATCATAATTACTAGGAAATATTGTATTAGAGATCTTGGTGTCTTACTTGATTCTTAATTATATTTCCTTGACCATGTGCAATATATTTATACCCATTCATTAAGAATGCTTGGTCTAATTAGATCTATAACTTATTCTTTTTCTACTTCTGTGTGTCTATTAATTTTATACTATACGCTGGTTAGATCCAAGCTTGAATATGCATGTGTTGTATGGAACTCCATTACTTCCGCTGACTCTGCCAAACTGGAGAATATTCAAAGAAAATTTATTCCCTTGCGTTCCTTTACATTTTTACCTAATTCTGATAATTATAATTATGAGATTAACTGCAAATATTTCCATTGCTGTAGTTTATTTGCCAGACGTCAAGGCCTTGATTTTTTTTTAGTCAATAAGGGTGATATTCATTGTGAATCCTTCTTAAACAATATCGGTCTTCGTATTCCTGCTAAGCGTTTAAGATTTCATACATTTTTTTTATAATAGAAATTCTAAATCTGTCTCTTCGATCTGCAGATTTATAAAATATCAAATTTGCATGGACTGAACTTGGATCCATTTAATATGTAGTATATACTTTTTGGTCGTGGGAGAAGAAATTTTCTCATGAAATTTCGGCCAATGTATGGGACCAGTGCCCACCCAGCATCGTGATGCACTTGGGGAGCTACAATAGGTAGCGAAATCCGGTTGCGAATGCCAGCTATAACGGCTGGGGGGATCATCGTGCTAACCACACGATACCTCCATTCTGGTCGGATGATCGTCCACCTCTGCTTCGGCATGTGGACGTGAGGCCAGCAGCCGACTGGTCGGTCTAGGTCCTTCACGGGCTGTACCGCCACGGATTATTATTATTATTATTATTATTATTATTATTATTATTATTATTATTATTATATACTTTTTGGAGGTTTATGTCAGTTATTAATTTATATCTTTTTTAAATATGCATTATAATAACCTATTATTATCGTTATCTTCTATATCATCTGCATTACATTCATTTATATGACTCCATCCTTTCATTTTCAATTATTATTTTTATCATTATTTTAAATAATTATTCCTATGTACTTTTATTGTAGTGTATAATATCATTGTTAATGTTTTTGTAATGAATTGTCTTGTGCTGAACTGTTATTGGGCCCTGGCTGTTGTACAGCTCATTAAATATTAGTAAATAAATAATTATTATTACTCTTATTGTTATTATTACTATTATTATTATTATTATTATTATTATTATTATTATTATTATTTCTAAAACATGCGTTATCTCTTTCTCTAGGAAGACAACTACATTGAAGTTCAACTATTCGCTATCGAATGCCGCCATAATCAGGAAGGACTGTATAAAGGATCTCGGTATATATCTTGATTCTAAATTGTACTTTCATGACCATGTTAATCACTTATTTAATCATTCACTAAGAATGCTTGGTCTCATTAGGTCTATTACTTATTCCTTTTCCTCTCCTGATACACTACTTACATTATATTATGCTTTAGTAAGGTCTAAATTAGAATATGCATCTGTTGCGTGGAACTCTATTACGTCTACTGATTCAGCTAAACTAGAAAATATTCAAAGAAAATTCATTTCTCTTTGTGCGTTCAGATTCGTACCCAACTCCTCTTCTTTAAATTATGAACTGTCTAGTAAATATTTTAACTGTACCAGTCTGTATTCGAGACGTCAGGATATTGATTACACTTTCTTTAATAATGCTATTAATGGTGTAATTCATTGTGATTCTTTTATACATAACACCTACCTTAGAATTCCCGTGAAAGGTTTTCGTGGTCAAAGAATTTTCTTCACTAAATTATTTAAATCCCTTTCTCCAATAGCCAGATGTATTAAAAGTGCCAATTTGCAAGATCTGATTTGATTTTACTTATGCATGATATTCCTTACTTGTTATTTAATATCTTTTATTATTTGTTAGATATTGCCATTTAGTTTGTTGCATTTGGTGAATGGTTAACGTTGACCATTATATTGATTGTATTTGATCTCACTGCCATTTTCTGTCATTCATTCTCATAATCATTTGTTTTGTTTTTTTTATTTTGTGCTAAACTGTAATTGGCCTTGTGCTGTTGTTTTGCACATTAATATTTGAAATAAATAAATAAATAAATAAAATAAATAAATTATTATTATTATTATTCCAGACTTGGTTAGTTATGAGATCAAGATGTTTGTTAAAATGTTAATTCTTTCTTCTAACTCATAAATATTTTAATATTTTAGTGTAGTGTGTATTTAAAAATACGTATGTCAGTATTGTTACCTAATTCAGCACTTGAAATATAAATACAGTATAATCCTATGCGAATGGCAAGATGTATAATTGAAATATGAAACACGTAAATCAAATCCCTTGAATATTTGAAAAATTACTAAGATCGGCCCCATTCAGACGGTAGGAACTTTCTCGAAGGGGGCATATTTATTCAAATCAATTTCGTACTGACAGATGTGCACGCACAGTTCGATTATTTCCCGTGCACAAGTTTAATTTCGTTAAATACTTCGTAAACAATGGATGTTAATACGTTTCTGGTTCTGTATTTATATGGCAAAATACAAAATACAGAACAGGAAACGTATTCACATACATTGTCTACCAAGTATTTAATGAGAAACGTAAGCACGGGAAAAAATCGAACCGCGTGTGGTTCGGTTCGAATAAATGTCCGGTTAGATGAATTTCCGTACCTTCTGAACGGAGCCTTACAGACACAAGTCCAGATTTTCAAGAAGTCTATGCACGTTGGAAAACTTTATAAACATTGCAAATAGAGCACACTTCAACATCAATAAAAATATTTACACTTCGGTTTCAAATAATTCCTACCTTCAACGTAGCGTGGGCAAAGTAACGAACATGGGAAGCAAATTAAGTTGATATTTAGTCTTTAAGCACACTTGTCACAAATAATATAAAAAACAATAACACAAAATAAACACCGAATAATTAATCGCTTAAAATTGACACAGAAAGAAATGCGATCCACTAATTACAACACAATTATTCAAAACGTATTGCTTTCGCGCGACCAACTCTACCTACAAGGCCACGAACTACTGACAAGAACTAAGAACGAGTTCAGTGATCACAAGAAAGGTAGACAGCGTTGGCCAATAGCTGGCAATCGGAAAGCGTCTCCGAGATTCATATGCACTTGGAGAGGCGGGAATAGGAAGCTAACATCATATCCTAGTTCCTTAGCTGCATCAGCTGTTCCTCAAGGATATATCATGTAAAAAAAAAAAGAGCTTCGTACGTTTTGTGTAGTTAGGAGTAAACTATTAAAGATACCAATGTCCAGTAAAATACCTAGGTATTATCTTTTTTAAGTGGGTTATTTTATGACGCTTTATCAACATCTAGGTTATTTAGCGTCTGAATGAGATGAAGGTGATAATGCTGGTGAAATGAGTCCGGGGTCCAACACCGAAAGTTACCCAACATTTGCTCATATTGGGTTGAGGGAAAACGCCGGAAAAAAACCTCAACCAGGTAACTTGCCCCAACCGGGAATCGAACCCGGGCCACCTAGTTTCGCGGCCAGATGCGCTAGCCGTTACTCCACAGGTGTGGACACCTAGGCATTATTATAGATCAACATTTACGATGGGATTATCATATATAAATTATTTGTGTCTTAAACTACGTATTTTATGCAAAAAATAACATTAAGACAAATATAGTTGGGTTTAGTTTATTCCGTCCTACAATATGGCATTATAGGATGGGGTGGGGCAATGAAGTCTTCACTCATGCCATTAATATTATTGCAGAGGAGAATAATAAAAATATGTATTATGAAAAAAATAGATTATCATACACGCCTCATACACAAAGAATTCAATATACTGAATAATAAACCAATAAACATATATACCCTATTAAAATTCTACCAAAAAAATAGATGGATGGATGGATGAATGGATGGATAGATAGATACATAGATAGATAGACAGACAGGCAGACAGACAGACAGACAGACAGACAGACAGATAGATAGACAGATAGATAGATAGATAGATAGATAGATAGATAGATAGATAGATAGATAGATAGATAGATAGATAGATAGATAGATAGATAGATAGATAGATAGATAGATAGATAGATAGATAGATAGATAGATAGATAGATAGATAGATAGATAGATAGATAGATAGATAGATGAATTACTTGTCAGTAAGTTTATTACGCACAATATACTTAACTTTATTTCAGTCGGTAATTATGTATGGAATTATAGGATGGGGTAGCTTATTTAAATCCAATTTTAATCCACTTTATTTATTACAGAAGAAAATAATTAAAATATGTCTTCGTAAACCTATCGATTTTTCATCTCAATAATTGGTTTTAGACTTTAATGTTCTTAAAATAAGACAAATTTATTATATTGTATCCATAAAATTTATATATAAAAGTCGAAATAATTTTGAATTGTATTCTCATAGTTCTTAAACAAAAGGTATGAATTCTTTAAGATTTTTTAAACCAAAATGCAACACTGCTACAGTATTTAATCATAGTAGTAATTTAGGCTCAATAATATATAACAAATTTACATTTAAATATCCTAATCTTGTCAATTCTATTAGTTCTAGTATTCAATTTAAAAAGCTATGTATGGATTTTGTAAAAATTGAAAAATTGTAAATTTAAATTTACATATTCTTATTGCGTAGTAGACATAAGACAAATTGTATCACATACTTCTTAATTTAAATTCAGGAATCCGCCCCTGAGCACGAGTTCTACTCTTTCAGGGGTGAGCTAAAGTTGTTTCTGTTTATATTATATTTTTATATTACAATTATTATCAACAGTAATCTCACTAGAGATTTTGATTTATCTAGAGAAAATCAAAACTCGAGTGGAATTTAATTGACTATTACACTATTAGAAGAAAGTATATAAAGGTTAGAAGTAACAAAGTACTCCAATACAATAAAATATTAATTGGCTTACGAAAATACAATTGTCTCCAAATGTATTCTTGTACCATCTCAATATTACGCTAGATGGCAGTAGTGTTTTATGATTATGTTTTCTTGTTATCAGTTGTGTCAACTATGGAATCTTCATTGAACTCTGTGGACGGTTACTAGTCAAGAAGGCTTTGTTGATTCAGTTTCATTTTTATTAAAACATTTGCATTCCACTTCAATCATCCGGATCCCAGTAATCAACGTCACTTGACAGATGATTTTCAATAAATCTTAGTATTAAACAATTTGTGATACGTGACTATCCATAATATCATACAGCAAAAGCTATGATAAACATAACCTAAATAATATAAACAAGTGTTAGAAAAGTTTTAATTAGGGATGATGAAATAAACAAGAAACGTTTTAATTAACGATGATAAAATAAAAAATAAACATGAATAATAAAAAAAAACAATTATTGAAAGTACAATTTTCAAATTTGAATGTTTTAGTGGTTGGTGGTTCAGTTGATATATTGGACGTGTGCGTAAAAGAAGTGAACTCGTTGATGTACATGGTGTATCCATCAACTTATTCAGGATTTTCGAATGGTGCTCTTCATATATGACCAGTGATCTTTATTAATTCTTATTCTTGAATGTCAATGCGAGTATATATTTGAAAGTGCTGTTGTATCGACTGGAGTGGTTTGTAATTTTCTGTTTTTTTTTTTTTTTTTTTTTTGACGTCCAGACCAGTGCAGTTTTAAATGTAGGCAAACAAAGAAACAAATGCTAGGGTAGTGATAAAAATAAACAAATGCTAGGGACGCGATAAAATTAAACAAATGCTAGGGACGCGATAAAATTGTGCGATAAGCACCCATGTTTGGTTGAAAGACGTCTTTCCGTACCGTTTTATTGGTCAAAAGTAGTGTGACGTAGTAAAAGTGTAATAGTCAAAATAAATAAATACAATAAATAAATAAAATATGTTGAAAACTATCATTTTAATTAATGGTACACGTTTCATACACCTATCTTGGGTAGAACTTGTTAAATAATCTATTAAAAATATCGCATCGGACTGCTGCTTTCCTTATCAATAACTTGCCAAACTTTGACCGTTGTGTAATCTGTATTTTCCATAGGCCTACTTGGTATTATATCATAACTCCCATACGAAAGACAATCATCAACGGCGGTGGTGCTGAAGCAAATGGTCTCCTTGCAAGACATCACCGTCACCGCTGTGATGCTTGGTTGTGTTATGCTGCGTTATAAAATTTGGTTCGCCGGCGAAGAGGCCCGAGTGCGGAGGGATGGGAGGGTTTGTTTCTGAAGGCTTTTGTCATATTTCGCGTGTCATCCCGTGCTACTAGAGGACCCCACTGCTACATACTGTATATTCTGTCTCTTGTACTGCGTACGTATATCTGGCGACGAGCGGCTTTCTGTAATTATTGTTACTGTAATTACACTGTGGATTAATTATCCAGCTTCTACACGCTCTTTTCCTGCTTTGCAAAAGATGTCAGTGCAGTAGTGTCTTTCCACAGGGTGACTGCGAAAGAAACACTCACAACTGTAACGTGTCTCCACACAACGGACGTGAAAGTGATGTTGACAGCAAAGAACAGAAGAATGCAATTCTGTGTTATCTTATTACTACTTGTATATAAATTATTTTGTGTGAGATCGTGCGTATTTACTTGTTTTCCGCACAGAACCAATACGCGGTAAGTGTGAAATACCACATTCAGTATTCCCAATGTAACACACATAACAATTTCCCTCTTCTTACCGCTTAAACGCGACATTCATTTTACTGCTTTAGGCTTTTAACATATTATTTTTAGAGACGTTTAACATAGTAATAATTATAAATTGGAAACTTACCACTGCAATTTCACCTAAATTGCAATGTTAATTATTGTTTTTAAATATTTGCAAAAATTAAGTAATGTCTACTACTCCACGAAACTTATTGCATTCCTGATACAAGTAACATTAAGGAAGCCGTGAAAAAATCAACAAGATTCCAGATGCCGATGTTATTACTGCAATATGTTATATAAATAATATTGTTAAAATATTAAAATGAAAAATAAATCATTACATAACTTTACCGTTTGTTTTAAGTTCGCATTTATAGACTGGGGGAAAAAAAAGACAGACGTATATCACGGCCTGCTGGAGTATAGTAAACACAGAAAACATTTTACAGCAACAATGTTGAAGAAAGATGTTTTGGTGTTCCGAAGTTGGCGTCATTAAACAGAAACCAACATGGAGATTTCATTGCAACTAATTAGAAATTCGTCTTTCAGGTACAGTGGATAACAGTTATATTTGTACAGCTGTATTTAATATTTAAAACAACGTTTTTTCTGCAGAAATAAATATTGTATTCTTCTGTTTTATGTTGCATTATAAATTATTTACATACTTATCAATAATAACATATAAAATAATTTTTCAAATACTTTAACATAACAACTTCCTCTATTTAAACAAATAGACAGCCTTTTCCCTGCAACATTCTTATTTTGTACAGTTACAAAAATAAATTATAAATGTTTCTTTGTTTTTACATTTATGGCACAGACGGGAAGTTCTAATGCTTTGTTGAATAGCCTCTAGCCTTCAATACAGCTCTGCACCTTCTTTGCATTGACTGTACAAACCTAAGACAAGTGGCAGGTTTAATTTCTTCCCACGTCTTCAAAATAACTTCGTTTAGATCTTCTTTAGATTTTACTTTACATTTACGAACTCTTCTCTTGAGAATTGGCCATAGATGCTCAATAGGATTAAGGTCCGCGGATTGGGCAGGTGTTCTAAGCTGTTTAGGAACATTCCAGATGAGCCACAGTTTGTTAATTTCTCTGTATGTTTGGGGTCGTTATCTTGCTGAAACATGTAAGATGCTGATAGTCCCATTTTTTCCACACTTTGTTTGACATTATTTTTTAAAATGTTCAAATAACCCCATTTGTTTAAGTTGTCATCAATGAAATAATCGTACCCATTGCTTTTGATGACATACACCCCCATAATTTAATTGATCCACCTCCGTGCTTGACTGTTGGTAAAGTATTCTCCACATTATCGGCCGTATTGGCTTTCCTCCACACAGTCTGTATTCCATCAGATCCAAATAGATTTATTTTAGTCTCATCACACCAAATCACAGTATTCCAGAAGGTTTGAGGTTTGTCCTGGTGCTCTTTAGCAAATGCCAGTCTTGCTGCACGATTCTTTTTACTTACACATGGCCTTTTTCTTGGGATTCTGCCGCGATACCCACGCTGCCATAGTACTCGTCGAACGGTCTGACTGGATACCTTCTTACCCGATGCCTGTTGCAACATCTGCACAATTTCTGGTGCAGTTACACGTGGGTTCACTTTAACTTTGTTAACAATGAAACGTTTTTCTCTCTCATTCAGGAACGATTCTCTACTTCTTCTCGGAATATTCTTAATGGAACCATTATATTTGAACTTATTTACTATATAACTTACTGTTGAGTGATGTTTTCTCACAATATTACCAATTTTCCTGAGTGAATAGCCCCTCAAAGCAAGACTGATTATCGTATGTTTAAGTTCTGTGCTTAGCTCCTTCCCTTTCTTCATGTTGGACACGACTGATATAATACATAACAGACAACATCGGAACTCCCCCACCTCAATAGGTACGGAAACCCAGTTAACCATCTATGTACACAGTAAATGTAACGTATCTCTGTAAAGTGTATAAATAAGAGTGTTGCATGATATGTTGCCTTGTTGTGATGCATTTACTTCCCACTGTTTATAAATAACAATGTCATCATTTTGTTACATTGTACCTGTTTAGTATAAGGATTTTAATAGTATATTAAAATATTTTAAAGTTTAAATCAATTTATAAGACAAACCAAGTTATTTCTTTACAAAATTTCAGCCTGTACAAATATAACTGTTATCCACTGTATGTAATAAACGATCTTCGCACAAAATAATGTACGATACACGAGCGGTATGTTTGTTTTCATGTTCTCGGAAATTAAAAAAGCTCAACTACGTTTCGCTTTTTCAATCTTTTCCTCGACCATGAAAACGTCAACATACCGCTCTTGTAACGTATATTACTATTTTATATTCTAATGTAGGCTATTTCATTTTTTGTTTTTATTTCGTTATTCGTTTCATTATTTAATTATACGTTTTCATTATTTAAAAGATGCTGTAAGTATAAAATTATAATTTTTTTCTGAACCATCTTTAACACGCTATATATTAAATTCTATCGTTTGACAGGGAGGTAGAGCCGACATGATCTTTGTTATTCAACATTAGGTAATAAATGGTTTTATTCTTTCCTTCCTTCTTTATTTCTTCCTTCCTTTCTTTCTTTCTTTCTTTCTTTCTTTCTTTCTTTCCCGCTTTCCTTATTTTTTTCTTTCTTTGTTTCCCTCCTTCTTTCTTTCTTTCTATTATTTATTTTTTCACTCTTCTTTCCTACTTTTTCCTTCCTTCGTTCCCCTTTCTTTCCTACTTTTTTCCTTCTTTCTTTCCTTCTCTTATTTATTTCTTTTTCCCTCTTTCCTTCTCACTTTCTTTCCTTCTGTCTTTTTTCCTTCTTTCTTTCTCTTTTTTCCCTCTTTTATTTCTTTCTTTCCTTTCCTTTTTCCTTCTTCCTTTCTTTCTTTCTTTCTTTCTTTCTTTCTCTGTTTTCCCTTTTATTTCTTCTTTCCCTTTTTTATTTTTCCCCTTCTTTCTTTCTCTCTTTCTTTCTTTCTTTCTTTCTTTCTCTTATTTATTTCTTTTCATTTTCTTGCTTTCTTCTCTTCTTTATTCCTTTCTTTTCCTCTTACTTTCTTTCCTTCCTTCTTTCTTCCTTTCTCTCTTTTTCCCTTCTTTTCTATCTTTCTTTCCCTCTCTCTTTCTTTCCTTCTTTCTCTTTCTTATATTTTTTCTTTCCTTTTTCTTTCTTTCTTCCTTTCTTCCTTTCTCTCTCTTTTTCTCTTCTTTTCTTTCTTTCTTTCCCTCTTTCTTTCTTTCCTTCTTTCTTTTTCTTATATTTTCTTTCTTTCTTCCCTTCTCTTTTTTCCCTTCTTTTCTTTCTTTCTTTCTTTCTTTCTTTCTTTCTTTCTATCCTTCTTTCTCTTCCTTATATTCTTTTCTTTCCTTTTAACCTTCTTTCTTTCTTTCTCTTATTTCTTTCTTTATTTCTTTCTTCTTTTATATCTTTCTTTCTCTCTTTCCTTCTTCCGTTCTTTTATTTCTTTCGTTTTTTCTTTCTTTTTTTTTCCTTTTTCCTTTCTTTCTTCATTTATTTCTCCGTTTTAACTCTCCTGTAGTAAGTGCCGACTTACGCCGTATCTGTGATTCAAATGTTGACGCGCTGCCCATCCTATCCAGTGGCACGGGTTCGGTCCCCAGTTAGGTCGTGATGGAATCTGTGGTGGACAAAGCAGTCGTTGCAGAGGGTTTTTCTTGGGTAATCCTGTTTCCTTCCATCATTCGATCAACATTCCCCACCTCCCCCTCATTTCATCTATCATATGCAGTAGTAGAAATATGCTGGGTGAAGTCTTTGTGTAGTACGAGATTCCTATGCTGATACTATAGGAAGGACTACTAGTATGCGGATGGGACCTAGATTTAACAGGGGGTGATGCAAGACGACTCACCTGTCAGCGTCGGACTTACGAACGCAGCCAGAGCCTCCTGTCGAACTTGGACAATCATCGGCACACAATGAACTAAAGCATAAGTGTATAGACCCGTACCGGTCCAAAACACGTAAAATCAAACTTACAGACTACTGAGGGATACCGTCAAGACATCTACACAGAGCGAGTCTCTCTGGATGTGGGATCGGCAAAACGTAGGACCTCCACAAATACAACACAAAACAATCACAACACAACGGACAACCATCAGTTCCGTAGACGGAAAATAAATTTGCCTACGCCAGGAATCGAACGACGGACAGCTTGGATTGCCAGCGTCAAAGCTACCTACAGTAAGAACCACTAAGACTGGCCAGTAAATGATCACAGAAGTACGCCTAACTTCATGAATAGAGGCGTGAATGTGTCCATAAATTAATCATCGTAAGTTGGAATCAAATAAAGTATATTACTATTTAAACAAATGACAGGCGTTAGCGCGTCTGCCTGCTGCTTCGGAGTTTCGCTCGAACATGGGTTCCATTCTCGTTTGAACTGATTACCTGAGAGAGGTTTTTTTCTGAGATTCTCTCCAACTGTAAGGCGAATGTCAGGCTATCACATAGTGAATCCTCGGTCTCATCCCGCCAAATATCATCTCCCATTACCAATTTCTGAAATCTGACTAGTGTAATATGTAGCTAGTCAGCGATGTATGAAATGGAGGGGAAAAGGAACAGGCCACTCTATCACATTATCTCCTGGGGTAGTTACCTCATAAATGGTGCCTTCTTGGTGTTACTTGTGAGTTCAGACCTGTCCAGACAAAACAACAATCACCAATGCTATCGACGCTAAATAACCCAGTAGTTGATAAAACGTCGTTAAATCAATTACACACACAATCAAAAATACGAGTAACATTATTTGGTAACTACTAGATTATATTTACACGTAAAATATCACACTTTAAAGCAAATTTCGCATATAATTAATTATTACAGATTGTAATTTTATTGACTATGTCACTTTTACTACGTCATACTACTTTTGACTAATGAAACGGTACGGAACGACGTCTTTAAACCAAGCCTACTATTTTTATCACCTCCCTAGCCATTTGTTTGCTTTTATTTGCCAACA
Organism: Periplaneta americana; assembly: GCF_040183065.1. Lineage (NCBI taxonomy): Eukaryota > Metazoa > Arthropoda > Insecta > Blattodea > Blattidae > Periplaneta > Periplaneta americana. The sequence continues at coordinate 22,324,824 of NC_091122.1, read as the reverse complement.
TTGTACTTTCAATAATTGTGCCTTTTAAAATGATTTGTGTTTATTTCATCATAATTAATTAAAACGATTCTATCATTTATCTTGTTTATATTACTCGTATTTAGGTTATGTTATAGTAGTGGTCGTCAGTACTCGCTGAAATGTGCAAAGGATAAGCGGTGCAGTCCCGTGTGCACGTCGTGCAGCAGGAAGAGGTACAGAGCATATCCGCTAGCAGCTACGAGTGCACCATGGTGCATTGTGTTTTCCGCGGGTAAGAGACGCTAGCCCCAGGGTGCTCTGCGCTGAGGACCTCTGGTTATAGCTTCTGCTGTATGAGATTATGGATAGTCACGTGTCGGAGATAGTTTAATATAAGTATTGATACCTAAAATGAAATGCATCTGTTTTAATAAAAATGAAATTGAATCAACAAAGCCTTTTTGACTATAATCGTTCATAGAGTTTAATGAAGATTGTATGATTAGCACAACTGGTAACAAGAGAACAGCTCATCATAACACACTACTGCCATCTAGCGGAATATTTGTAATGATGAGATGGTACAATAATACGTTTTCAAGACAGTTTAGTATTTTAATAAGTCAATTAATATTTTATTGTATTCGAGTACTTCTTTTCTTTTAATCTTGATCTACTTTCTTCTAATCGTGTGATAGTCAATTAAATCCCACTCGAATTTTGATTCTCTCTAGATAAATCAAAACCTCCAGTGATAAAATATTCCATCTTGAATCTTGCGTACACTAAAATAAATTATTATTATTTAATCATATGCAATTTTTATAACTCCGACTCTTTATCTCTGTGTGGATAACGTACCCGTTTTTTAAACTTGATGTGAGTCGTTCGATTCCAGGAGTAATAAGAAAAATATCTCCATTCAACGGGGCTAAATGTTTCTGCCTTTGACTTGAAGTGAGTTGCATCTACAAAACTCCTATCCTACGTATTACGTACGATGTGCTGCTGATCCCATGGCCAGACAGGTCCACAATATGAATATGCCTGCTGTTGGTCAAATGAAATCTGCTCTCCTGGTTAGTCTAATAGAAAGAAAAAACCTCTGTGGTTTGTAAGACGCCATAACAAGGAGATAAAACGGAGAAGAAAACATTTTGTGAATTGTGTTATATTAAACAAATTTTTAAGTAGATTCTTATAGTTGTACGTACATTGTGTATTTTTTTTATTTTATTATCGGCAGGGCGGAAAAGAGTTCAATTTTTTAAATCTCAACATATGAATTCATGGATGGAAACATGGATACGTTATAAAATAAAGTATTTTAGACTCGATATTGAGAACTGGTACTGTCTAATGGAATGACATTTACTGGCATATTTTATTTTTCCTGGATATTGTATTAATATTTTTGTCCTAGAATATGCCATTAGGAAAGTCCAGGAAATCAGAGAGGGTTTGGAATTGAACGGGTTAGGCCTACATCAGCTTTTTGTTTATGTGAATGACGTGAATGTATTTTTTAGTTGGTTATTTAACGACGCTGTATCAACTACGAGATCATTTAGCGTCGATGAGATGGTGATAGCGAGATAGTATTTGGCGAGATGAGGTATAGGATTCGCCACAGATTACCTGACATTCACCTTACGGTTGAGGAAAACCTCGGAAAAAACCCAACAAGGTAATCAGCGCAAGCGGGGATCGAACCCGCGCCCGAGTGCAACTTCAGACCGGCAGGCAAGCGCCTTAACCGACTGAGCCACGCCGGTGGCTGACGTGAAAATGTTAGGAGAAAATCCACAAACGATAAGGGAAAACACGGAAATTTTATTTGAAGCAAGTAAGGAGATAGGTTTGGAAGTAAATCCAGAAAAGACAAAGTATATGATTACGTCTCGTGGCCAAAACATAGTACGAAATGGAAATATAAGCATTATAAGTTTATCCTTTGAAAAGGTGGAAAAATTTAAGTACCTTGGAGCAAAAGTAGGTATTTCTACAACTAGTGCAAAAAGCCAAAAAGCGTTTCATTAATTTAAACTAAATCAAGTTATGGTCCAATTTAATAATTTAAGTAAGTCCTGGGGTATTGCATAACTTCATACAGACTATTTCTATCACGGACGGTTTTAGTCTAGTGGAGAGATTGCCTGTTTCTCATGCAGTTGGTCGATATCCAATACACAGCTGTACTCAGAAAATTACACACCGCAGAATCAGACATGTAAATTATTTTTAGTAAGTCTTGAAATTTTTAATAACCAATTAAACCAATTGAATTTGAACTCTAAATATGTCAGCAATCCTGCAGGCCATGGCCTTCGTGTAATAGCCTATTGTTTATTGTAGTGTGTGTTGTGTTTTATTCTGAAATGCAATTAGTTTTCAAAACTGACGAAAGATGGATTTTGGAAAATAGGAAAATTATGTAGGAAAACTAACGCTTCACTGAAAATTACTATTTTTCTGAAAATCCTTGTATGCCAAGCTTCAAAATGACGGACCATTCATTAAAATCCGTTCAGCCGTTTTCCCGTAATTTCCATTACCAATTCAAATTATATATATATATATATATATATATATATATATATATATAGATTTGAATTCTCAGAATTTGCACTGCCGACAACAGCTGTTTCTTTTTTTTTTATTGGGTTATTTTACGACGCTGTATCAACATCTAGGTTATTTAGCGTCTGAATGAAATGAAGGTGATAATGGCGGTGAAATGAGTCCGGGGTCCAGCACCGAAAGTTACCCAGCATTTGCTCGTATTGGGTTGAGGGAAAACCCCGGAAAAAATCTCAACCAGATAACTTGCCCCGACCGGGATTCGAATCCGGGCCACTTGGTTTCACGGCCAGACGTGCTGACCGTTACTCCACAGGTGTGGACCACAGCTGTTTCTGCTGCCAACATAACAGTTAGAAAATTACTACCAGTTGTAGTATTTCTCAGTATCGAAATTCGAAACGAAGTTTACAAAAGAAAATTCAACCTTCATACTAGAAAATCACCATAATCCACTATGTAGTAATGGGGGAACATGGTTAGGTTTCACTCTTACGGTATTACATATATATATATATATATTATTTTAATGTACCGAAGTACGTATGATATTTCCATGCAGATATTCTGCGTCATCATACGATGAAAGAGTAATGAAACGGAGAAAAATTCTCTCCGGCATCGGGATTTGAACCCGGGTTTTCAGCTCTACGTGCTGATGCTTTATCCACTAAGCCACACCGGATACCCATCCCGGTGTCGGACAGAATCGTCTCAGTTTAAGTTCCATCGTATGATGACGCAGAACATCTGCATGAAAATATCATTTACTTCGGTACATTAAAATAATATATAGTTATTTTATTTTATTGGGTTATTTTACGACGCTGTGTCAACATATAGGTTATTTAGCGTCTGAATGATATGAAGGCGATAATGCCGGTGAAATGAGTCCGGGGTCCAGCACCGAAAGTTACCCAGCATTTGCTCGTATTGGGTTGAGGGAAAACCACGGAAAAAACCTCAATCAGGTAACTTGCCCCGACCGGGATTCGAACCCGGGCCACCTGGTTTCGCAGCCAGACGCGCTGACCGTTACTCCACAGGTGTGGACTAAAATAATATATATGATATGCGTAAAGCACTTCGTGATTTAAGACGGCGCTTATTCCGTCGGATCCCGGCCAACTAGTCACTCATAACGAGTGCACCTCAGCACAAGTGTGAACTTCAGCCCTACGTTCGTAGACATCTATGACGTAGTGCAGAGGGCGGCAACTAGATGGAACCCAAGAGTTGAAACTTAAACTGAGACGATTCTGTCCGACACCGGGATGGGTATCCGGTGTGGCTTAGTGGATAAAGCATCAGCACGTAGAGCTGAAAACCCGGATTAAAATCCCGGTGCCGGAGAGAATTTTTCTCCGTTCCATTACTGTTTCATCTTACTGTATTAAGTAAGCTGATCCGAAATGCTGTACTGGTATAGGAAGGGCTTGGAACTTGGCTCCGGGCCCGTGGGACCTATCAGGCTACTCTCGTGCAAATGGGACCTGGTTCTATCAGGGACAGGCAGGATGCCCCACCTGTCAGTGTTGGCTGTTCAGAAAGGGCTTGGGACTCCGGGCATGGAGAGATTGTTTCGAAAATTTCGCTAGGAAGCCCAGAATAATAATTGTTCCTCTAGCACTCTACCAATAATGAGCAGACTCAATACCGAGTTAATATTTTTCTTTATAATGTAGAATGTTAAGTAAATAAATATTCTTTTCGTGACCTATTAAGTTCCATGATTCTACAGTTACAGAAATGTACGTTATTCCTTACAATAAATTAGCATTTCACATCTATCGAGTGTCACATATGATTAATAAACTTTTTAGACACCCTATTCCGTGACACCATCCTACTGAAACATGTTTTCTGTATTAGACATGTCTTCCCTTGTTTTGCAGTCTGTCCCTCTCTCTTTTCCTCTATTCGTCAACCCTCTTCGTTCTCTCTTCCTACTCTTCCATTTCCTGTTCTTTTGACCTCCCTCTCCCCACCCCTTCATTTACACACACATAGGCGGTGGCATATTACTGACAAGGTTGGGACCAGTGCGTAGTGTTTAATTCTCTTTGCTTACATCGTATTATTAAATGGGTTTTGACATTAAAGATTATACTCATAACACATTGTATTAAAATTCAAGGAACACTTTTGCACATCGCAGAAGTACGCATAAATTTCAGCTCAAGTCTTAGAGCGCAAGTGTAACTATGGCAACAGACACAAATCTATATATATAATTTGAACTGGTAATGGAAATTACGGGAAAACGGCTGAACGGATTTTAATAAATGGCCCCTCATTTTGAAGCTTGGAACCCAAAGTTTTTCGGAAAAGTAGTAGTTTTGAGTGACATGTCAATTTTCCTACACAATTTTCCTATTTTCAAAAATCCATCTGTTGTCAGTTTTGAGAACTAATTTTATCGAATCACGGCCGACTTGATTGACTTTCAGAACAAAACACACACTACAATAAACAATAGGCTATTACACGAAGGCCATGACCTGCAGGATTCCCGACATATTTAGGGCTCAATTCAATTTGTTATTAAAAACTGATTCTGCAGTGTATAATTTTCTGAGTACAGCTGTGTATTGGATATTCAAATCTACGAAACTTGAGGTGGTTTGATGACATTATTATCATTAGAAATTAAATATTATTATAGTTAATATCATGATGCATATATTTTTCATTAATTGTATATAATATTGATGCTATATTGATGACATGAAAGTGAAACATTTTGAGGTTATGTAAGTAAATGTAGAGAATATCTTAATTTAGATCTTCATTTCTATAATTTACTGAGTGGCTGCTATATATAACTACAGAACTTAAGTAAGATAATAATATTGTTATTAAAAATCAAATATTTGTATACTTATTAGTCCAGTGGGGTTGGGTCTTTTTCTATATACTTAATGGCGGTGTAGTGTAGATATTGATATGTGTCATTGTCTTCAGTATTGGTTCGGGAGAGCGCAAAAATTACAGTTCCTAAGGAAAGATAAAAAGGTATTACTTACTGATAAAATAAGAGGCCTAGAAAATTTTGTAGTCTCCAGATAATTTCAGCAAGATCTCTTAGTAGGATAAAATGATTTTACGCTCTACATTTCAAGTTCTACATGCAGCAGCTATACGAAAATGCTATTGTTCGAAAGCTTAGCAAACCTGACATTTTTTTAACTTTTGCCTACAATCCACAATTACCTGAAATAGCTACTGCTATCGTCCTGACATTGATACTTGCGCTTTCGCGTTGAAACTCAAAAACTGAAGTTGGATAGGTTCAAGAAAAAGTATTTGTCCTAAAAAATCCATTCAGAAGGAGTATGTTTCAATATTATGGAAGCAAATAACTATCAAAAAGACAAGTATTCTTCATTGAAAATAAATCTGAAAAATGTTTATTTGAACGTCTAACGAACTTAGTTTGCAGCAGCATTTGCTGTACAAGCCACTAGTTGACTTAGATTTGAAAGAACCCCCAACTCCTGATTGAAAGACAGTGTTATGTCAGCTGGAACATGATGTTGTCAACATGTTTCGCAGTATATACCATAAGTAATGAGATACGTACAGTAAATAGCAATTAGATAGATTGGTAAGCAAATAGATAAGAAGGCAGACAGGCAGAAAGACATATTAACAGATGATGGATGGATAGTTCAATAGGTATGGAAGTAGTTAAGTACATTAGTGGACAGTTCAAGGTATGGACAGATGCAAGGATGGGCGAATTAGCCGACAGACTGATGGACGGATGGATACGTAGGAGTAATTCGATAAGTAGTTACATAATATTACTATTTAATACGAGAAAAAATTCATACCGGCACCGGGAATGGAACCCAGGGCCTCTCAGCTCTGCGCCGGTACGAATTTTTCTCGTATTAAATAGTAATAATACATAGTGGCTACTTCATAGTAGCCGTGTAGTATTCAATGAGGTGGGCGAGACCTCATACAAAATGAATATGCGATGTAGTTACATAGATTTGATTGCTGGACGGATGGACGTAAAAAAATCTTTCTTCTTAACTTTCACAATAAACTGTCTAGCCTTTATTAATCAGTTAATCTTTTAGTATTTTGATTTTTATTGTATTGTAAATTTAATATTAATTGTATTTATAATTTTATTCTTAATATTGTAGTTGTAATCTCGTGGTAGAGGGGAAAAGAAGGCCTGGTGGCCTTATCTCTACAAGGTTCAATAAATAAATACTAAATACAAAAATAAATAAAGACACGAGATGTGCAAATGCCAACAGACGGATGAATATGGATATTTAAATCACTACAATGCGCGGTATGCATACATGATGAGTGTATGAGTGTACTGAGGTTAAGAATATCTACTCTACTGAAAGAATCGGGAGGTATAATAATAATAATAATAATAATAATAATAATAATAATAATAATAATAATAATAATAAAATAATGTTTAAAGCCAGAAACATATTCAGTCATTCATAGTGTTCTGCCCAAGGGCAGCTCTTTCACTGCAAACACATCATCTCCAGTCTTTCCTATTTTCTACCTTCCTCTTTCTCTCCTATATGATCCATATATCTTAATGTCGTCTTTCATCTGATATCTTCTCTGCCCCAAACTCTTCTCCCGTTCACCATTCTTTCCAGTGCATCCTTCAGAAGGCTGTTTCTTCTCAACCAGTGACCCAGACAATTCCTTTTCCTCTTTCTGATCAGTTTCAGCATCATTCTTTCTTCACCCACTCTTTACAACACAGCTTCGTTTCTTATTATGTCTGTCCATTTCACACGTTCCATTCTTCTCCATATCCACATTCCAAATGTTTCTAGTCGCTTCTCTTCACTTCGTCGTAATGTCCATGTTGCTGCCCCATACAATGCTACACTCCACACAAAGTACTTCAGTAGTCTCTTCCTTAGTTCTCTCTCCAGAGGTCCGCAGCAGATGCTGCTTTTTCTATTAAAAGCTTCCTTTGCCATTGCTATTCTCCTTTTGACTTCCTGGCAGCAGCTTATCTTACTGTTACTTCTTTTGTTTCTAACAACTTTTTACTATCCATGATATAAGGTGCGCTGGAAAGTTTTACTGGCCTGATGTAAAAATAGACATCTGAAGGCTGCGTTAAACGTGTGTCACTTTTAGATATTGTAGCCTCAATGCGTGTTTGAAAATTGTTGATATTGGAAGGAAAATATGTTAGACCTAAGCTATTTTTTTTTTTCGTTGTTGGTAACTCTATAGCATCTATTAGTGCGTTAGGTTGTGCTCACAGATGGAGTTACTTGTCAACAATGTGACGCTGAAACGTGTGTTCAGGTTACTGCCCAGCGACAGTCCTGATGTATTTTATATTTGTGATGATTGGTTAATTAATATTAACTCGGCACACTCAAAATCACACTCACATTCAAACAAATTTCCAGACTCTAGACACCCAGTGAATTTTTCTTCTCTAAGAAAAATTCACCGAGAGCCGAGCCCGGGAGTCGAACCCGGCCTAAGCTTTGTTTTCGAAATACTAAGGTCATTATAACAGAAATAATTCATCTATCGGATTTGAAGAAAGTATATTTATGAAATGAATAATTATAAAATGCAATTATGATCATTATTACTACCTAATACATGTAATTTATTGTATTTAAAATGTTTCAGTTAATATACAGGCTGGGGTAACTTTGTGCCAAACTTTTTTTTTCTTTTTTTCCCTCCCCCCCCCATAAGTGGTCAGAAAATGGTTAGAAATTATGCAAAGGTTCCTGGAAAACGCAATTACATTAATTGTTCACAGAGAACTTAGAAAGGTGTCTCAAGAAAGCTTACCTGGACCAGAATGGAAGCAAATAACAGAAGAAACATTTAAAAACAACTTGCCAGGAGATGACTTGACTAGAGTATTCTATGTCAGTCTGATAACCCCAAGGAGAGACTAGCATCCAACATCAGACGGAGCCGTGCTGCTGTATCGAGAGAGATTATTGAAGAATACCTGAATAATTTCTGGTAGTAATTGATGGGTTGTCTGACTAGAAGATCACACCAGAGGACCTGATTGAAAGACTCGAGGAAAACGTTCACCATCTCTTGATGATGAAGCATGAACATTGAAAAAAATTCTCCCCGAGACAACTGTTCGGAACAACCACTTGCGATGAATTTTCTATTGGAGAATAGCCTATGCCAGGCATGCCAAAAACCCTGCACATTGTGCACTTGTCTCTATGCGATGTGCAGTTCCTATTCCCCTACCTGGAGGGAGTGAATCGGCTTGGAGGGGAACGCGACAGGGCTGTACATTACCTGCAGTAGCAGAACAGCTTTGGTTTCAGTAACACAGATCAGTACGGATGCTCATTGAGCTGTGATTGTGAATGCGTTATGAAAAATAAAGTAAGGAGTCCACAGATATAACGAAGAAGAGAAATCACGAATCAAGTAACATAATGTTTTAATGTTTTCCTCAGCCAACAGTAATTATTTTAAAATGAAAGGCTTTCATCAGCCCATGTTGACCTAATAGTGATGTGAGAATTTAAATCAGATTAGTAAAGTTCTCAAAATATGATATTCGCCAGCTCTTATTTCTTAATCAGTACTCTCACGGCACGACAAACGTGACGATATCGTTGTTTTGGAGTCTGTACTGACACAGCCATCAAAGGTTACACAACTTACAACTTTTATTTGATAAGCTGATAATGTGATGAGAATATTGAGTGAGGAATACATGTGAAGCTCTTGAGGTTGTAAGGGAACGAAGAAAGCAACTATCTGTAAGGCGGAAAAATTTTCTGGAAAAATATATAATGGCGAATTTTCCATCTCACTTACTATATTATGTTAATATACTTACGTTAATAAATCTTTAAACTATTCATATTCATATTCTTTATTTGCCTGAAGGTACAAGAATACAAGAGACCTCGTCAATGTGATAATATAAAAATAATGTGTCAATATTTAAAATATTAAAAGAGTAAAAATAATAAAATTTAACTAAAACACTACATCATTTTCAAAAAATTCATTCACATTATAAAAGGGATTATTTTGTAGCCATCTCTTAATCTGAAATTTAAATTGTGTTTCGTTAAGTGCCTTTATATTTGTAGGTATCTTATTATATACTTTTATTGTAGTAATTACATAGCTGACATAAAGAAAATGTCCTCGCTTCACAGCTTATGAACTACTCTTTTAACTCATTTCAGTAACGCTCCCAACTTGCTGATACTTGCTCTCAACGTTTTCCAAATAAACTATGTGTAAATTTAAACTCAAGCTTAATTTATCCAATTTATTAATAATAACGTGAATTTATATTAGCATATAGTAAGGAAATGATTCCAGTGTAAAAGCCTCACAATGTCCTATTGCATGTAATTGGGAGTAAAATATTTTCTTTAAGGGGAGGCAGAGGTGAAATTTTCGAACAAGCTGAAGAAAAAACGAAAATTTGGTTTTTTTCATTTTTATTATCTTTATTTTCATATTCCGATGTTAGTTTTTGATTTTGTTCCCTTTTAAAAGTATGAAATTAAAACCAAGATAACTGTATTACTATATTATTCCAATAATAAACTAATACCTATCATTATTTATATACCTTTTCTGAACATATAAATAAAAAGAAATATTGAAAATTTCTTACAATATGGTGCATGGAGCATTTTATATCAAACGATATAAAGTTTTATAAAATTATTATTTACAGAACTATTGTACTTAGAAAGTTGAAACTTGGTATGTCCATTACTAATAACATTCTTAGTATCCATGATCAATTTAAAACAAATCGGATAAATTTTGTGGATTTTGAAATATTCACCTCTGCCTCCCCTTAACATTTGTGCACAAATGATCCCAATAATGCTTGACGAACAATCAAAGCGTATTACTTTGAAATAATCAGTACCTACTACGTAAAAGGATATACTTTGTTCGTTTTTTGTTGTTTCGAAATTACTACAATATTTATATTTTCTTAAAATACTGTATACAAATCATATAAATAAATTGTTCTTTACAAACCACTGCTTTGTGAATTATAACTGAATAAATCTATTGTTTCTTGTGTTACAATTGTCAAATATAGACACTGACAATAAATATGTTTTTGTCCTGCTAACTGTGTTTATAATATACAAATGTCAATTTAATTGAACACTTGAAGCGCAGAATAGATTCTTGTACATCCCTCCGGCTAAGAACTTGTAAGAGCAGCAAGTGAATGACGCAATCTGCACAGACCGGCGTTCCGCGCACATACACTGCACTTTCAGTGTCTGATTTCTGGCATGCCTGGCCTATGCTATTATCTATTATGAACATGTACTGTTTTCTGCCAAAGTCAATCACATCAATAAGAATGAAGGATGTGTGAGTATGAGTTGCATGCAAAAGAGCAAGAAAGTTTGGAGGTGGCTCAACGACAGACTTACTGGTTACGACACTAAGGGCCGTATTCATAGACATTTTTAGCGCGGGCTTCCGGTGGATGATCAGCGTTTTTCGTATTCATAAACCAGTGTTAGCGATAGGATATGATTTGAATTCTGTACTAGTAACCAGTGGATAGCCGGGGCTAGTTTAGTACGCTCGTAGCGCGTGCTGAGAAATGTCTCTGAATAGCACCCATAATATTTTGTGCGAGATCGTGCGTATTTGCTTGTTTTCCGCACAGAACCAATACGCGGTAAGTGTGAAATACCACATTCAGTATTCCCAACCTAACACACATAACAATTTCCCTCTTCTTACCGCTTAAGCGCGACATTCATTTTACTGCTTTAGGCTTTTAACATATTATTTTTAGAGACGTTTAACATAGTAATAATTATAAATTGGAAACTTACCACTGCAATTTCACCTAAATTGCAATGCTAATTATTGTTTTTAAATATTTACAAAAATTAAGTAAAGTCTACTACTCCACGAAACTTATTGCATTCCTGATACAAGTAACATTAAGGAAGCCGTGAAAAAATCAACAAGATTCCAGATGCCGATGTTATTACTGCAATATGTTATATAAATAATATTGTTAAAATATTAGAATGAAAAATAAATCATTACATAACTTTACCGTTTGTTTTAAGTTCGCATTTATAGACTGGGGGGGGGAAGACAGACGTATATCACGGCCTTCTGGAGTATAGTAAACACAGAAAACATTTTATAGCAACAATGTTGAAGAAAGATATTTTGGTGTTCCGAAGTTGCCATCATTAAACAGAAACCAACATGGAGATTTCATTGCAACTAATTAGAAATTCGTCTTTCAGGTTTGTAATAAACGATCTTCGCACAAAATAATGTACGATACACGAGCGCTATGTTTGTTTTCATGTTCTCGGAAATTAAAAAAGCTCAACTACGTTTCGCTTTTTCAATCTTTTCCTCGACCATGAAAACGTCAACATACCGCTCTTGTAACGTATATTACTATTAATGAATATTCAACTTCTCTCTGAGTTTTCGCATGAAAGGGTTGGCACACCTATAGAGATCTGCTTAAAAGTGACTGAATTAATCCTCACATGATATTTTAAATTAATCTGTGATCTGTGTTCATTATGTTTTCTATTCTGAATATGATTGTGATAAAAATTGAAGTTCTGTAATAAATAATTTATGGAATAGATAATTTCTTAAACTTTCTGTTCCTGTCTTCCCTTCAGTTGTATACTATAAGATAATGTTGCACAATGCTAACTCCTAACAGTCTATCCTTGTTCCACATACAAAAATCATACGTGGCGCAAAGTTAGCCTTTCGAGGGGTAATTTTAGGCTACCGATTAATGACTGTATAATTAATTATTACATTACACAACATGAAATTCAGCCTGAAAATCTTAAACTAGAAGGTTCAAGTCAAGAGCTTATGGGCAAGTTCTGTCATTAACCACAATTGATAGTTGTATGGCAGCAAGGTAAAGTTAGAAAAAGCTCATATAGTGACATAAAGTATCCCAATCTGAAGATACTAAATCATCTGTGTAGGAATATAATATCACCTTTATGGTTTTGTAAACCAATTGCTAACAAATAATTAATGTATATCAAAAACAAAATAGGACCTAGAACTGTAACCTGAGAGACATCAATAATAATATTGCAAGGTTCACTAAGAAAATAATCATTTTTTGCTAAATGAATTCTATTGTTCAGATAAGATTTTAGTAATTCTAAAGCTTTGCTTCTAATACCTATTATATTTAATTTTTCTGTTAAGATTTGTGATTAAAAGTATCAAACACTCAAAAATATGATAAGTTTATGAAAGAACTCCCAGTATTGACTGCTTGAACAAGTGATAGGGAATATGCGAAATTAAAAACTAATTCTGGGTATAGATTTGTAAGAGTCGCGGAACAGTTGGCCGATTAATTTCTGAAATAAAGGGGTTATTGGATCGACAATCAATGAGTGGTTTATAGGGCAGGCAACTCTTTGACGTTCTTATAGGTATTCAATAAAAAAATTCCTGGACACGATAAAAAATTGAATATTAAAGTTAGGATGTCCTTTCATATGCGGTTTTGAAAAATAGGAGTCATGGATATGTATTACCCTTCTTTTCAGAGGGAGAATGTAAAGTGAATAATATAATTGAAGTCCTTATTCCGATAGGAAATTAATCAGATCAGTTTAATAACTAATAGATTGTCAATTAATTTTATATTTCTAAAAAAAAATCTCCTCCATAATATAGAATATTAATATCGTCCTTGATGAAAAGTTATTTTATATCAGTAAAGGCGAGTTGAAAAATAGTAGAATACAGACAGATCAGATCTCCATTTACCCTCTGTCAGTCTCATCTGTTACAAAAAAATCACTATTCATGTATTACTGCCTTCAGTGCACTGCCTATAATGATCTTAAGGGTATATGTACGTTAACTACCACAAATGTTATCAGAAAATGCTGGCTCTAAATTTCTAAAATTGTATAAGGAAATAAACTCAAAATTGGACAAAATTTACAAGGTACCACAACAAGACCAATTAGAGCTTAAATATCTGATAAAAGTATTAAAAAGTTTACTAATGATATTTTTTAGAATTCACTTTTTACTTTAAATTAATTTTTCCGAAATTTGAAAATTTTCACACATATTATTTCATAACTCCACAACCATTAGAAATAGAATTATGAAATGTTGTACATTGATTTAACATGCATTTATGCAAAAGGTAGACTACAATAATGTCCATTCCTTTGAAAATAGAAAAATTAGGTCACAAAACATTACGTAAATTTTAATATATTTTATATAGGACAAATAAAAAATGAATTGTATTAAAATAAACAACTCTACATGTCTGAGGGTAGTCTACTTTTCATAAATAAGTGTTTAATACATGCAGGGGAAATATTAAAGATGTGAGAGAGACCATAACAATGTTATGGTTACCAAATGATGTAACTGCAGATTTTTTTGTTTTTTTTTTTCCTATCTTGATAAAACTGGTTCGAAAAATAATATTACTAACCTTTTTTATACTTTTATCAGATAATTAAGTTCTAATAAGTCTTGTTGTTGGTACCTTGTAATTTTTGTCCAATTGTGAGTTCATTTTCTTATAAAATTTTAGAAATTTAGAGCCTGCATTTCCTGATAACATTTGTAGTCCTTCACGTACATGTACCCTCAAGACTCTGAAAGGTCAAGAGAAAAGGTTCAGAACAGAATTAACAAAATTTTTGTTCCTACTGTTTTATATTCATACTCTTCCTCCATCCGCTCTTGTTCTTCCTTACGTAACTTAAGCTTTCTGCTGCTCGTGTTTTTTACGTGTATTCTCCATTTGGACTCTCACTCTGAGAGAGGAACATAGGTTAAGGTTGTTTGAGAAAAGGTGCTTAGAAAAATATTTGGGGCTAAGCGGGATGAAGTTACGGGAGAATGGAGAAAGTTACACAACACAGAACTGCACGCATTGTATTTTTCACCTGACATAATTAGGAACATTAAATCCAGACGTTTGAGATGGGCAGGGCATGTAGCACGTATGGGCGAATCCAGAAATGCATATAGAGTGTTAGTTGGGAGACCGGAGGGAAAAAGACCTTTAGGGAGGCCGAGACGTAGATGGGAGGATAATATTAAAATGGATTTGAGGGAGGTGGGGTATGATGATAGAGACTGGATTAATCTTGCACAGGATAGGGACCGCTGGCGGGCTTATGTGAGGGCGGCAATGAACCTTCGGGTTCCTTAAGAGTCATTTGTAAGTAAGTATTCTCTCTCCTACTCGCATTTTTCTTCTTCT